>NC_069509.1:74057065-74244565 GCF_027579735.1 Bombina bombina
CAGCAAAGCTGCTATATAGCTCCTCCCCTAACTGCCATATTCAGTCATTCGACCGAAAACATGCAGAGAAAGGAAAAACCATAGGGTGCAGTGGTGACTGTAGTTCAAATGAAAAAATTACCTGCCTTAAAGTGACAGGGCGGGCCGTGGACTGGATACACTACAAGAGAAATAAATTTATCAGGTAAGCATAAATTATGTTTTCTCTTGTTAAGTGTATCCAGTCCACGGATCATCCATTACTTATGGAATACCAATACCAAAGCTAAAGTACACGGATGATGGGAGGGACAAGGCAGGTACTTAAACGGAAGTTACCATTGCCTGTAAAAAACCCTTTCTCCCAAAAATAGCCTCCGAAGAAGCAAGGTATCAAATTTGTTAAATTTGAAAAGTATGAAGCGCAGACCAAGACTCCGTCTTGTAAATCTGTTCAACAGAAGCCACATTTAAAAAAGGCCCAAGTGAAAACCACAGCTCTAGTAGAATGAGCTGTAATCCCAGCTCAGTCTCATAAGCTAAATGAATTATGCTTTTTAACCAAAAAGACAGAGAGGCTGCTGAAGTCTTTTGACCTCTCCTCTGTCCAGAATAGACAACAAACAAGGTGAACGTTTGATGAAAACTGTAGTAGCTTGTAAGTAAAACTTTAAAGCACAAACCACGTCCAATATTGTGTAATAGACGTTCCTTCTTTGAGGAAGGATTAGGATACAAGCATGGAACAACTATCTCTTGAGTGATGTACTTGTTAGATACCACCTTAGGAAAAAACCCAGGTTGGTACGCAGGACTACCTTATCCGTACGAAGGACCAGATAAGGAGAATCACATTGTAACACAGATAACTTGGAGACTCTACGAGTCGAGGAATTAGCTACCCAAAAGGAACTTTCCAAGATAAAGATTGATATCTATGGAACAAAAAAGGTTCAAACGGAACTTCTTGAAGAACCTTAAGAATCAGGTTTAAGCTCCATGGCGGAGCAACAGTTTTAAACATAGGCTTGGATCTAACCAAAGCCTGACCAAATGCCTGAACGTCTAGAATACCTGCCAGACGCTTGTGCAAAAAAATAGACAGAGTAAAAATCTGTCCCCTTTTAAGGAATTAGCTGACAACCCTTTTCTCAAAAACATCTTGGAGAAAAGATAATATCCTGGGAATCCAGACTTTACTCCATGAGTAACCCTTGGATTCATAACAATCAGATATTTACACCATATCTATGTTCAATTTTCCTAGAGACAGGCTTTCATGTCTGTATTAAGGTATCAATGACTGACTCGGAGAAGCCATGCTTTGATAACATCAAGCGTTCAGTCTCCAGGCAGTCCATCTCAGATTGATTCTATTTAGATGGTTGAAAGGACCCTGAGGTAGAGGGACCTGTCTCTGAAGCAGAGACCGTGATGGAAAGGATGACATGTCCACCAGATCTGCATACCAGGTCCTGCGTGGCTACGCAGGCGCTGTCAAAAACACCAAAGCCCTCTCCTGCTTGGTCTTGACCTCCGGAGGAAATCCCACTCCCCCGGAAGAAAAGTCTGACGACTTAGAAAATCCACCTCCCAGTTCTCAACACCTGGGATATGGATAGCTGATAGACAAGAGTGAGTCTCTGTCCAGTGAATTATTGTAAGACTTCTAACATCGCTAGGGAACTTCTGTTCCCCCTTGATGGCTGATGTAAGCCACAGTCGTGTATATTGTCCGACTGAGTATGATGTACCTCAGAGTTGCTAACTGAGGCCAAGTCTGAAGAGCATGGAATATCACTCCCAGTTCCAGAATATTTATTAGAAGGAGGGTCTCCTCCTAAGTCCACTATCCCTGAGCCTTCAGGGAGTTCCAGACTGCATCCCAACCTAAAAGGCTGGCATCTATTGTAACAATTGTCCCATCTGACCTGCGGAAGGTCATACCCTTGGACAGATGGACCCGACATAGTCACCAGAGAAGAGAATCTCTGGTCTCTTGGTCCAGGTTTAACAGGGGGACAAATCTGTGTAATCCCCGTTCCTCTGACTGAGCATGCATAGTTGCAGCGGTCTGAAATGTAGACGTGCAAACGGTACTATGTCCCTTGCCGCTACCATTAAGCCGATTTCATTCATGTACTGAGCCACCGAAGGGCGCGGATGGGATGAAAAAAACACGGCAGAAATTTAGAAACTTTGACAACCTGGACTCCGTCAGGTAAATTTTCATTTCTACAGAATCTATCAGAGTCCCTAGGAGGGAAACCCTTGAGATTGGGGATAGAGAACTCTTTCCTTGTTCACTTTCCACCCATGTGATCTCAGAAATGCCAGTACTACGTCCGTATGAGACTGGGCAATTTGGATGTTTGACGCCTGTATCAGGATGTCGTCTAAATAAGGGGCCACTTCTATGCCCCGCGGTCTAAGGACCGCCAAAGCGACCCCAGAACCTCCATAAAGATTCTTGGGGCTGTAGATATCCCAAAGGAAAGAGCTACAAACTGGTAATGCCTGTCTAGAAAGGCAAACCTGAAAAACGATGGTGATCTTTATGCATCACAATGTGAGGATAAGCATCCTTCAAATCCATTGTAGTCCTCTATTGACTCTCCGGGATCATAGTTAAGATGGTACGAATAGTTTCCATCTTAAATGACGGAATTCTGAGGAATTTGTTTAAGATCTTTAGATCCAAAATAGGTCTGAAGGTTCCCTCTCCTTGGGAACCACAAACAGATTTGAGTAAAAACTCTGTCCCTGTTCCTCTCTTGGAACTGGATGGATCTCGTACACAATGTAAGAATGCCTCCTTCTTTATCTGGTTTGCAGATAATTGTGAAAGGCGAAATCTCCCCTTTTTTGGGGGGGGAATCTTTGAAATCCAGAAGATATCTCTGGGATATAAATTCCAATGCCTAGGGATCCTGGGCATCTCTTGCCCACGCCTGGGCAAAGAATGAAAGTCTGCCCCCTATAGGATCCGTTACCGGATAGGGGTCCGTTCCTTCATGCTGCCTTAGAGGCAGCAGCAGGCTCCTTGGCCTGCTTATCTTTGTTCCAGGTCCGATTGTCTCCAGACCGCCTTGGACTGAGCAAAAATTCCCTCTTGTTTTGCCTTAGAGGAAGAGGATGCCACACCTGCCCTGAAGTTTTTAAAAGGTACGAAAATTAGACTTTTTTTTTTTTTTTTTTTGCCCTTGATTTAGACCTATCCTGAGGAAGGGCATGACCTTTTCCTCCAATGATATAAGCAATAATCTCCTTCAAACCAGGCCCGAATAGGGTCTGCCCCTTGAAGGGAAGTTAAGTAGCTTATTTATTAAAGTCACGACAGCTGACCATGATATAAGCCATAGCGCTCTGCGCGCCAGTATAGTAAAAAACAGAATTCTTAGCCGTTAGTCTAGTCAAATGAACAAGGCATCAGAAAACAAAGGAATTGGCTAGCATAAGCTTGTCAAATATATTCATCCAATGGAGTCGCTTAACTGTAAAGCCTCATCAAGAGACTCAAGCCAGAACGCCGCAGCAGCAGTGACAGAAGCAATGTATGCAAGGGGCTGCAGGATAAAACCCTGTTGAATAAACATTTTTTATCCATTGGATCTAAAAAGCACAACTGTCCTCGTCAGAGGTAGTGGTACGCTTAGCTAGAGTAGAAACTCTTCTCTCCACCTTAGGAACTGTCTGCCAGAAGTCCCGTGTGGTGGTAACTATTAGAAAACATTCTTCTAAAAAATAGGAGGGGAAGAGAACGGCACACCTGGTCTATGCCATTCCTTATTAAAAAATTTTTTAGTAAACCTCTTTAGGTATTGGAAAAACATCAGTACACACCGGCACTGCATATTATTTATCCAGTCTACACAATTTCTCTGGCCCTGCGATTGTACACATTCATTCAGAGCAGCCAAAGCCTCCCTGAGCAACAAGTGGAGGTTCTCAAGCATAAATTTTAAATGTAGAAATATCAGAATCAGGTTAAATCATCTTCCCTGAGTCAAAAAAAAAAATCACCCACAGACTAAGCATATTGTGAGGTAGTATCATACATGGTTCTTAAAGCGTCTGTATGCTCTGTATCTACCCCCAGAGCTAACTGCTTTCCTTTAATTTCAGGTAGTCTGACTAATACTGCTGCCAGAATATTATTCACCACCTTTGCCATGTCTTGTAAAATAAACGCTATGGGCGCCCTTGATGTACTTGGCGCCATTTGAGCGTGAGTCCCTGAAGCGGGAGTCGAAGGGTCTGACACGTGGGGAGAGTTAGTCGGCATAACTTTCCCCTCGACAGAATCCCCTGGTAAAGAAACGCTATGGGTGCCCTTGATGTACTTGGCGCCATTTGAGCGTGAGTCCCTAAAGCGGGAGTCAAAAGGTCTGACACGTGGGGAGAGTTAGTCGGCATAACTACCCCCACGACAGAATCCTCTGGTGATAATGTTTTTAAAGACAAAAAATGATCTTTATTGTTTAACATGAAATCAGTACATCTGGTACACATTCTAAGATGGGGTTCCACCATGGCTTTAAAACATAATGAACACAGAGCTTCCTCTATGTCAGACATGTTAGAACAGACTAATAATGAGACTAGTAAGCTTGGAAAACACTTTAAATCAAGTTAACAAGCAAATATATAAAACGTTACTGTGCCTTTAAGAGAAACAAATTTTGCCAAAATTTGAAATAACAGTGAAAAAAGGCAGTTAAACTAACAAAATTTTTACAGTGTATGTAACAAGTTAGCAGAGCATTGCACCCACTTGCAAATGGATGATTAACCCCTTAATACAAAAAACAGATTAACAAAACGAAAAATATGTTTTAAACAGTCATAACAGCTCCTACTTTTGAAGCCCTTTTGAGCCCTTCAGAGATGTCCTATAGCATGCAGGGGACTGCTGAGGGAAGCTGAATGTCACTGTTTGTAATTTTAACTGCACCAACTGTAACTTTTATACTATAACAGTGGAAAGCCTCAGGAAACTGTTTCTATGCAAAATTTAAGCCAGCCATGTGGAAAAAACTTAGGCCCCAATAAGTTTTATCACCAAACATATGTTAAAAAACGATTAAACATGCCAGCAAACGTTTTAAAACACATTTTTACAAGAGTATGTATCTCTATTAATAAGCCTGATACCAGTCGCTATCGCTGCATTTAAGGCTTTACTTACATTACTTCGGTATCAGCAGTATTTTCTTAGTCAATTCCATTCCTAGAAAAATATTTTACTGCACATACCTTATCTGCAGGAAAACCTGCACGCCATTCCCCCTCTGAAGTACCTCACTCCTCAGAATGTGTGAGAACAGCAAATGGATCTTAGTTACGTCTGCTAAGATCATAGAAAAACGCAGGCAGATTCTTCTTCCAAATACTGCCTGAGATAAACAGCACACTCCGGTGCCATTTAAAAATAACAAACTTTTGATTGAAGAATAAACTAAGTAGAAAGCACCACAGACTCTCACAACCTCCTATCTATGTTGAGGCTTGCAAGAGAATGACTGAATATGGCAGTTAGGGGAGGAGCTATATAGCAGCTTTGCTGTGGGTGGACTCTTGTAGCTTCCTGTTGGGAAGGAGAATATATTCCATAAGTAATGGATGATCCGTGGACTGGATACACTTAACAAGAGAAATTTTTTTTACTATTCATTTGAAGTTCAGAATAAGTGCTATTGCATTGTATTGTTATCTTGCATGTGTTGACTATGCAAATCTAGAGGCTGGAGTGCATTCTGTGGATTTAGAAAGATGAGATTTCAACTGTGAAGTACCTTGTCTTGTTTTTATTAATTTGTATTTGTTTGTTTATAACCATATACATATATATTTATAGTTAAAACACAGTCCCCTATTCACCTTCATGTAAAGGCACTTTAGGTGCCGTTTTTTCTAACGCCCCACATCCCCTCACTTTAACCCCTTATAACTGCTTTGTGAAGTTAAAAACAAAACAAAAAAAAACAATAAAAATGCTCATCTTTATTTTAAATGTTTATGTACTGTCCTCTTTATTTTGGGGGCAATTGGGGCATTTGTTTCTTTTTAACCACAGGTCTGACCTTTGGTTAATTGCACTAAGCGCAAAATGAAACTGTGAGCTTGCGGGAGTATTAACCAGCCATTTGTAATGGCTGGTTATTTAACATGGACCCATAAAGGGGCAAATTTGCCCATTTTACGGATGTACATTAAAGTGACACTGAACCCAATTTTTTCTTTCATGATTCAGATAGAGTATGCAATTTTAAGTAACTTTCTAATTTACTCCTATTATCTATTTTTCTTCATTCTCTTGTTATCTTTATTTGAAAAGCAAGAATGTAAGTTTAGAAGCCGGCCTATTTTTGGTTCACAACCTGCATTGCGCTTGCTGATTGGTGGCTAAATGCACCCATCAATAAACAAGTGCTGTCCAGTGTTTTAAACCAAAAATTGTCTGGCTCCTTAGCTAAGATGCCTTCTTTTTTAAATAAAGATACTAAGAGAAGGAAGAAAAGTTGATAATAGGAGTAAATTAGAAAGTTGCTTAAAATTGCATGCTCTATCTAAATCAAGAAAGAAAAAAAATTTGGGTTTAGTATCCCTTTAAGATATCGCTCTACTCATAATCTGGCCCTATGTATTTCATGTCCCTTTAAGCTTATACTTCAGAAAGAAGTGTGGTCAGACTCACTTTTCAGTTATCTGCTACCAAAACCTATGTTTTTGTGTTTCTACATTGAAATCTTGCAAGTTTATATTGGGCTGTTTTCAGAGTGTCACGGATATTCCTGATCAGTTCATATCTCTGCCATACTCTGCATATTCGCACCACACACAGGAGTATCTGTTTTAACAATAATATTTACATTTTCTGTCTTTGCTCTCTGGTTTTATTTTGCATAATGCCCTGACGCTTCTATATAAATATTAATCACTTCATTTAATCATCTGCACTCTTTGAAAATGTGCATTTATATCACATATAACTACATTACAACCATGATAAAGCTGCTTAAAAGCCTTGGCCTTTCTGCTTATTATTAACTTCAAAGATTCCTTTTGTTTTATAAGAGAACATAAGTACCTTATGCCCTTTAAAAAGAAGGGAGACAAAAGGTTCCCAAATCAAAGCTCTTGGCCAGACTGTTAAACTATTTGTATGAGGCCTATTGCAGTGACGTCAGGCTGATGGCTTCTGTGCACATTGCCAGGTACTTCTGATTAATCTGCACAGCCTGTCAGTTCTGGGTCATGCTTAAGGTATCTGCATGAGCACAACGTAATTGATAACGCTCCTCACAAATACATGTAAAAAATACTTGTCTCTGGCTCAGACACACTAAACATTAAAGTGAAATCCCTAGTATAAAAGTAAAGTGATCTATTATGTTAAAATGTTTAATTCTTAAAAATAAATAAAAACTATTTCTTTTACTATGTGTTAATGATGTGCAAATGGAAAGTAGGCATACCTGGGTATGCTCCACTCACTTGTCTGATCGTTCACCTGAATCATTACAGGGGTGTTGCAAGAGTGTAACTTTGAATAAATACTTAACAATACATTAAATGCCTCTTGCTTTTGTGTAAAAAGTCTACAAATTTAGTAAAATAGATTTTCTTAAAAATGCTGCAAATTGCCTAAATTGTCCTTCTGGGGGGGGGTGGGGGTGTGGGCAGGAGGCACTGCCTCCCTCTACATAATGACTGGCTCCTCCATGTGCTCCCCAACTGTGATCATCCCTTCTCCTATAGTGATCTTTTCCCATCAAAATAAGGGTATGTGTGTGTGTATATATTACCCAAGCAGCTCTGGGTAAAGCCTCAAGTAATGTAATTCCCCTATCTACACAATTTTGTTTGCCTCTGCCTGGAGGGTTCGAGGAAGGCGCCCCACCGATCTTCTGGCATCCACTCCAAGTCGCCCCCCCCAGACGGAGGCAAAAAAGATGAAGTGAAGATATAGGAATTACAGTGCATCATATATTTGTTTGATACATTTATTTGTCATTGAAATGTGCTAAGAAAAAGGTATTTTTTTCTTCAATCAAATGTATAGAATATGTGGGAATTACAGTGCATTGTATATATGTTTGATGCAGTGACTACTCTGAGTAGATTTATGATTTTACTTTGGACTTTACCCAGAGCGGCTTGCGTAATCCTAGAATTACCTGGGTATATATATATATATATATATATATATATATATATATATATATATATATATATATATATATATATATATATATATATATATATATATATATATAAGGATGCACTGTCACAATAACACAATCACCAGGGTGCTGTAATTTTACACAGCAAATTCCAATGTAATAGGTACCCACTGGACCTCTTGACATCTTGATATCTTTTAACAGTGTAAAATTATATCAAGATTTCTCAAGTGCAGTAGGTGCTTTTTACATTGGGATTTGTTTTATATATATATATATATATATATATATATATATATATCTCACATAAAAGGGAGTATGCGCTATGCAACACATACACAGATGTAGTCCCCCTAATTTTTTTTATTTTCGATCCTGTGAACCCCCAATGTATGGCTGCTGGCTAATGGAACAAGCACAATTTAAATAAAAATAAAATAAAAAAATAATAAAAAAAATAAATTTATGCTTACCTGATAAATTGATTTCTTCTATGGTAAGACGAGTCCACGGATTCATCCTTTACTTGTGGGATATTATCCTTCCCTACAGGAAGTGGCAAAGAGCACCACAGCAGAGCTGTCTATATAGCTTCTCCCTTAGCTCCACCCCCCCAGTCATTCGACCGAAGGTACAGGAAGAAAAAGGAGAAACTACAGGGCGGGCCGTGGACTCGTCTTACCATAGAAGAAATCAATTTATCAGGTAAGCATAAATTTAGTTTTCTTCTATATAGGTAAGACGGCGAGTCCACGGATTCATCCTTTACTTGTGGGATACAATACCAAAGCTACAGGACACGGATGAACGGGAGGGACAAGACAGATGGTTAAACAGAAGGCACCACTGCTTGAAGAACTTTTCTCCCAAAAATAGCCTCCGAAGAAGCAAAGGTATCAAATTTGTAAAATTTGGAAAAGGTATGAAGCGAAGACCAAGTCGCAGCCTTACAAATCTGTTCAACAGAAGCATCATTTTTAAAAGCCCATGTGGAAGCCACCGCTCTAGTAGAGTGAGCTGTAATTCTTTCAGGAGGCTGCTGTCCAGCAGTCTCGTATGCCAACCGGATGATGCTTTTCAGCCAAAAGGCAAGAGAGGTAGCCGTAGCTTTTTGACCTCTACGTTTTCCAGAATAGACAACAAGCAAAGAAGATGTTTGACGGAAATCTTTGGTCGCTTGCAAGTAAAACTTTAAAGTACGAACCACGTCCAAGTTGTGCAATAGACGCTCCTTCTTAGAGGAAGGATTAGGACACAGAGAAGGAACAACAATTTCCTGATTAATATTCTTATTATTAACAACCTTAGGAAGGAATCCAGGTTTGGTACGCAAAACCACCTTATCAGCATGGAAAACAAGATAAGGCGAGTCGCATTGCAATGCAGATAGTTCAGAAACTCTTCAAGCCGAAGAGATAGCAACTAAAAACAGAACTTTCCAAGATAGAAGCTTAATATCTATGGAATGCATAGGTTCAAACGGAACCCCTTGAAGAACCTTAAGAACTAAATTCAAACTCCATGGCGGAGCAACAGGTTTAAACACAGGCTTGATTCTAACTAAAGCCTGACAGAACGACTGAACGTCTGCCAGACGTTTGTGCAGTAGAATTGATAAAGCAGATATCTGTCCCTTTAAGGAACTAGCTGATAACCCCTTCTCCAATCCTTCTTGGAGAAAGGACAAAATCCTAGGAATCCTGATCTTACTCCATGAGTAGCCTTTGGATTTGCACCAATAAAGATATTTACGCCATATCTTGTGATAAATTTTCCTGGTGACAGGCTTTCGAGCCTGAATCAAGGTATCTATGACCGACTCAGAGAATCCCCGCTTGGATAAGATCAAGCGTTCAATTTCCAAGCAGTCAGTCACAGAGAAACAAGATTTGGATGCTGGAACGGACCCTGAATCAGAAGGTCCTGTATCAGTGGCAGAGTCCATGGTGGAGGAGATGACATGTCCACCAGATCTGCATACCAAGTCCTGTGTGGCCACGCAGGTGCTATCAAAATCGCCAAAGCTCTTTTCTGTTTGATTCTGGCAATCAAACGAGGAAGGAGAGGAAAAGGTGGAAACACATAAGCCAGGTTGAACGACCAGGGTACTGCTAGAGCAAAAAACAGGACTGCCTGAGGATCCCTTGACCTGGATCCGTATTGAGGAAGTTTGGCATTCTGACGAGACTCCATCAGATCCAATTCTGGTGTACCCCATTGCTGAATCAATTGTGCAAACACCTCCGGATGGAGTTCCCACTCCCCCGGATGAAAAGTCTGACGACTTAGAAAATCCGCTTCCCAGTTCTCCACTCCTGGGATATAGATTGCTGATAGATGGCAAGAGTGAGTCTCTGCCCATTGAATTATTTTGGTAACCTCTATCATCGCTAGAGAACCCCTTGTTCCCCTTTGATGATTGATATATGCTACAGTCGTGATATTGTCCGACTGGAACCTTATGAATCTGGCCGACGCCAGCTGAGGCCACGCCTGAAGTGCGTTGAATATCGCTCTCAGTTCTAGAATATTTATCGGGAGGAGAGCCTCCTCCTGAGTCCACAATCCCTGTGCTTTCAGGGAATTCCAGACTGCACCCCAGCCCAATAGGCTGGCGTCCGTCGTCACTATGACCCACACTGGCCTGCGGAAACACATTCCCTTGGACAGATGATCCTGTGACAACCACCAAAGAAGAGAGTCTCTGGTCTCTTGATCCAGATTTATCTGAGAAGATAAATCTGCATAATCCCCATTCCACTGTTTGAGCATGCAAAGTTGCAGTGGTCTGAGATGCAAGCGAGCAAACGGAACTATGTCCATTGCCACTACCATTAAACCGATTACCTCCATACACTGAGCCACTGACGGCCGAGGAATGGAATGGAAGAGCTCGGCAGATGAATAAAATCTTTGATTTCCTGACCTCCGTCAGAAAAATTTTCATGTCCACCGAATCTATCAGAGTTCCCAGAAATAGAACTCTTGTGAGAGGGATAAGTGAACTCTTTTGTACGTTCACCTTCCACCCGTGAAATCTTAGAAAAGCCAACACGATGTCCGTGTGAGACTTGGCTAATTGGTAAGTTGACGCCTGGATTAAGATATTGTCCAGATAAGGCGCCACAGCTATGCCCCGCAGCCTTAGAACTGCCAGAAGGGACCCTAGCACCTTTGTGAAAATTCGGGGAGCCGTGGCCAACCCGAAGGGAAGAGCCACAAACTGGTAATGCTTGTCCAGAAAGGCGAACCTGAGGAACTGGTGATGATCTTTGTGGATAGGAATGTGTAGATACGCATCCTTTAAGTCCACGGTGGTCATATATTGACCCTCCTGGATCATTGGCAAAACAGACTGAATGGTCTCCATCTTGAAGGATGGGACTCTGAGGAATTTGTTTAGGATCTTGAGATCCAAAATTGGTCTGAAAGTTCCCTCTTTTTTGGGAACCACAAACAGATTGGAGTAGAACCCTTGCCCCTGTTCTGTATTCGGAACTGGGCAGATCACTCCCATGGAATATAGGTCTTCTACACAGCATAAGAACGCCTCTCTTTTTGTCTGGTTTACAGACAATTGAGAAAGATGGAATTTCCCCCTTAGGGGAGAATCTTTGAAATCTAGAAGATACCCCTGGGTTACTATTTCTAAAGCCCACGAGTCCTGAACGTCTCTTACCCAAGCCTGAGCCAAGAGAGAAAGTCTGCCCCCTACTAGATCTGGTCCCGGATCGGGGGCTACCCCTTCATGCTGTCTTGGTAGCAGCAGTGGGCTTCTTGGCCTGTTTACCCTTGTTCCAAGTCTGGTTAGGTCTCATGACTGACTTGGATTGAGCAAGATTCCCTTCTTGCTTCGCGGCAGAGGAAGAGGGACCACCTTTGAAGTTTCGAAAGGAACGAAAATTATTTTGTTTGGTCCTCATCTAATTCAACTTATCCTGAGGAAGGGCATGGCCTTTCCCTCCAGTGATGTCTGAAATGATCTCTTTCAGTTCAGGCCCGAATAGGGTCTTACCCTTGAAAGGGATGGCTAAAAGCTTAGCTTTTGATGACACATCAGCAGACCAGGACTTAAGCCATAACGCTCTGCGTGCTAAAATGGCAAAACCTGAATTCTTCGCCCCTAATTTAGCCAATTGAAAAGCGGCATCTGTAATGAAGGAATTAGCTAGCTTGAGAGCCTTAATTCTATCTAGAATATCCTCTAATGGAGTCTTAACCTGAAGAGCCTCTTCCAGAGCCTCGAACCAAAAGGACGCTGCAGTAGTTACAGGAACAATGCACACTATAGGTTGGAGAAGAAAACCTTGATGAACAAATATTTTCTTCAGGAGACCCTCTAATTTTTTATCCATAGGTATTTTATCACCTCTTTCACTTTACCCTTCCTAGTACTTAGAGTACGCAAAGAGAATGACTGGGGGGTGGAGCTAAGGGAGGAGCTATATAGACAGCTCTGCTGTGGTGCTCTTTGCCACTTCCTGTAGGGAAGGATAATATCCCACAAGTAAAGGATGAATCCGTGGACTCGACTTACCTATATTGAAGAAATTAATTTAGTATTACTTGGAATAGAGATGAATTGCTCTGCAAAGAAATTGCACCAACACAATCAGCCCACGCGGGACTCTCCCGCTCATGCTGAGGAGACTGTAGTGTACACAGGGTTTTACAGAGAGAATAGGGTGTATGTGGGAGGATCAGAACTTTGATGCTAATTTTTAAAATAATTACAAAATAAATACAAATGCTGTACCGCAAGAGCAAGGTGTGACACAAAGGTCTCAGTGATTTGTACAGCTAGTAGGAACTGGTAGGGGGCCCCTATGCGGGGGGGGGGGCACTAGGTGGCCCCTAGGTTTGCCTCAACCTAAGACCAGCCCTGCGCTGCCCCCAAGGATCAGTACTAGGCCTTGATTTTTTTTTTATTATTTTTATAAATGAATAGTGTTTAAATGATTAAAGGATTAAATAGCAACATCTCTATTTTTGCAAATAATACAAAGTTGTGTAAGGTGATTAGGTCACTGCAGGATGAAATGTTGCTTTGCAAGGAGATTTACAAAAATTGGAAGAATGGGCTGGTAAATGGCAAATGAGATTTAATACTGGTAAATGTAAAGTTCTGCATTTTGAAAGCTAATAAATGCAGGCTACCTATTATCTAAATGTGACAAGAGAGCAAAACATAGGAGCAAAATGATTTAGGAGTACTTATATGTATATTAAAAATGAGTGTGCAATGCAAGGCATGATTGTCGGCTTTCTAATTGTATTAATCCAGTTAATTTGGCATCTTATTTATTGCAAATCATGAAGGATCTGTATAGGTTGAACGGGACTTTTGTTATAATTAATTAATTCAATGATTAATGATTGTGTGGCACCTAAATTAATAGAAAAGTCAACAGTGAAATGTGCATGTTAAATAGAAGCATTTTTGCAATATACTTCCATTCGCAAAATTGCTTCTAGTAAAAAGTATCACTGTTTTTCAGCAGCATATGCACATATGCTGCAAGAGCACATGCACCAGTATTCAAACACCACATCACCTTAGAGAGTCAGCAGTGGCTTTTATGACACAAATGGAGTATTCACATATAGGGGTCATATTTATGTTGCCCCCTTTTGTGTAATTTAGCTCTGAAAATTGTGGTGTTTTTCATTGTCAGAACTGGAAATGCACCCTGCAGCATTCCCAAGGATAACCCTGCTACATATTGTTCCCTTATTGGCTTAAAATAATGAGAAATGCAAAACATTGAACTTTATAGTAAGAATATGAATGTGACAAGCCTTGTCAGTTGCAAACCGAAGCCCAGATTGGCTCCTCCAAATGAAGCAAGTGGCTTATCTAATATCTATATAAAAACAATTACAGGAAACAAGATGTTAATTTGTTTTATAAATGTTTAGATTTTGTTGATATGTTATTCTAAAGCAACACAACAGAAATTATCCATCTATCTATCTTTATATTTATTATTTATCTACCATATATCTATCTATCCATCTATCTATCATCTATATCTCTGTCTGTCTATTATCTATCTATCATCATCTATATATCAATTATTCATCTATTATCTATCTATTTATTCATCCATCTATCTATCTATCTATCTATCTATCTATCTATCTATCTATCTATCTATCTATTGTTCATATATTTATTTATCATCTATCTATATATCTATTATTTATCTATCTATCTATTATCAATCTATCTGCCAGTCTATCAATAAATCACATTTTAATCACTCATAGATGGTATTGAATGCTCAGAAATGGTGTCTGTAAACCACACAGACCTACCTGACTGTAATTGGAAGGACCTATTGATTTAGTAATACTAATACCTGCTAGAAAGAGTAAATTTAACCCTGCAACCATTCTCTTAAAGGGACACTGAACCCAATTTTTTTTCTTTCGTGGTTCAGATAGAGCATTCAATTTTAAGCAACTTTCTAATTTATGCCTATTATCAATTTTTCTTCGTTCTTTTGTTATCTTTATTTGAAAAAGAAGGCTTCTAAGCTATTTGTTTGGTTCAGGACCCTGGATAGCACTTGTTCATTGGTGGATGAATTTATCCACCAATCAGCAAGAACAACCCAGGTTGTTCACCAAAAATGGGCCGGCATCTAAACTTACATTCTTGCATTTCAAATAAAGATAACAAGAGAACAAAGAAAAATTGATAACAGGAGTAAATTAGAAAGTTGCTTAAAATCACATGCTCTATCTGAATCATGAAAGATAAAATTTGGGTTCAGTGTCCCTTTAAATAGAAATCTATCTTTCGGTCTGTTTTTCTGTCTAACTATTTAGCTATAATTTTAATGTCCATTTAAACAACAGTATTTTTTAAAGCATTAACTAGCATTGTCATTGAGAAAAGGTGGCACAATATCTAGACGCCTTTGCTTTAACTTTAGAGTGCTTTTTTTTTTTTTAAGTGTTTATTCATTGTCTGACTCTAAATGAACCACTCCCTCTCTTAAGCTGGTTTCTACTTAAATTTTCTAGACATTAACCGTAGACATTAGAGAGTTAAACTGTTACTACCCTAGAACATATTGTTGCTTGGTGATATAAACAAAAGTAAACTACAAACATGGTATGAAACAGCTGTCAATAAAGAATCCTTTAATGTGTGAGGTGAAGGGTCATTAACTGACAGGCAGTGTTTTCTATAACTTCTGATAAGTTGTGTGCACAAAAAAAAGAAAAAATCTATAAAAAGTTTTGAAATAGAGTTTGTATTTTTGCTCCATGGGAGGACTGCTCCTAAATGTGCAACTAACAGGAACATATCAACAAAAGTAGTATACAGCAGGGCTCCTAATTATCCAGCACTTTGCAGGACAGTCAGGGTCTGGAAGGCCTGAACTGCTGTCACTTATGCCTCTTTCCATCCTCATTAATTAATCTAAAGCGTATTCAAAAACATCCTAACGATGCCCTTTAACTGCCCAGCCCAGTCAACAGATCTCCTCAGACCATTTAGCCAAAATACAAACCCAAATTTGCCAAGCTGTGCCAGGTGTTATTGCCCTAGATTTTAAGTGTTGCGGTACAGCTTTTAACGCTGAAAAAATGGCAATTCCAGCTTAATGGCCAGGAACACATATTACGAGTCGTGTCGATATAGATATACCGCAAGCATTTTAGCCTGTAACGCAACGTCTATTCCACAATTATGTTTTTCTGTGGGATTTTCATAGCGCCGGTATTACAGGTTGTGCGTTAAGGCTAAAATGCTTACGTTATAGTCTATTCCAACATAAGCCATACCGCCATCTGAAACCAGTAGTTATGGATTTTGCAAAACAAAAATGTTTCACAAAACTCATAACTAAACTGTTACAAAGTACACTAACTCTCATAAACTACCTATTAACCCCTACACCGCCACCCTCCCGCATCGCAAACACTATAATAAAGCTATTAACCCATAATCCGCTGCTCCCTGACATCGCCGACACTATAATAAACCTATTAACCTATTAGCCGCCGCTCCCCGACATCGCCGACACTATAATAAACCTATTAACCCCTAAACCTCCGGCCTCCCACATCAACGCTACTAAATACACATATTAACCCCTAAACTGCCACACTCCCCCACATCACAAAACACTAAATTAAACTATTAACCCCTAAAGGGGCATTTGTATAGGCATTGCCCTTAAAGGGCATTCAGCTCTTTTCCACTGCCTTTAAAAGGGCATTCAGCTCTTTTCCAAAAGCCCAAAGAAGAAAAATGGAAAAAAAAAACCTTACACTAACCCCAGAATATCTACTCACGGTTCCTGAAGTCCAGACATCCATCTCCATCCAGGCGGCGAGATGTCTTCATCCAGACGGCGATATCTTCATCCATCCCAGGGGGCGTCTTCTATCTTCATCCCGGCGGCATCCTGGAAGCTGATCCCATCCTGCGCGGAGCGTCCTCTTCATATGGTCACCGCCGTACATTGAAGTTGAATGCAAGGTAGCCGTTTCAAAATGGCGTACCTTGCATTCCTATTGGCTAATTTTATTCTTCAAATTCAAATCAGCCAATAGGATGAGAGTTTCTGAAATCCTATTGGCTGTTCAAAACAGCCAATAGGATTAGAGCTACAGAAATCCTATTGGCTGATATGAACATTCAATAGGATTTCAGTAGCTCTCATCCTAATAAAGACAATGGACAGATTTGCCATGGGCTTTATGGGTTATCTGACAACCTTTAAAATGCTTGAGTATAGTGTTTGCAAATGTAACAGCAAAAATGACATTGATCATGTCACAGACGCAATATTACAACAGCTACAACAATGCAATAGCTATAATATTGACAAAACTACTATAGGCTAGATTAAAGTGTCACGCTAACTGTAGCACGTGAGCGATATAGGGTTTTCTGCTTTATGCAGTGATGGAAGTAGTGCACGCAATGCAAGTTGAAAGTAAATAAATTCTCTTAAACTCATTCGAATTTAACGCACGTCAGGTTAGTGCCACTTCAGAGCTCTGGATAACTGTTACACGAGACAAAAAAGTTGCACAAAACACATAAAAAATACATTTAACAGTTACAGTTACAGGGATATGAAATCCAATTTTTTTCTCTCGTGATTCGGATAGAGCAGAGCTTTCCAAACTTTTCATGTTGGTGACACACTTTTTACACCTACATCATTTCGCGACACAATAATTCAGTTGTACTAGCAAACAGAAGGTTAAACTAACTTGATTTAAGAGATATGGCACATACATAAATTATATAATAACGAAATGTACAGTATTTACAAGTCACAGTATGTATGTGCAAGAATTTTAAAAAGCTTTAAAACCACCAATAGCTACTTACTATTTTAATGGGATGTATGAGGTTGATGGGATGAACACAGTTTCTGAATATTTAGTGGAATATTAGATAAAGACACTCGCATTTCATCATCCAGCATTTTTAAGCTTCCACTTCCTATCCATATATCAAGAGCAGGAGCAGCAATGCTCCCAGCTAGCTGCAAAAAAAAACTTTGACTTCTGACTTCCGCTTAGTGTTTAAGCTGAGCCCTCAGAGCTCTGTGAGTCCGACTGACTACTGCCTGCGCTGCAAACACACTGCTGTCCCACTCACTGACTACACATGCAGTCACAAGCAGATTGAGGAGACTACACGTTCAGTTAGGAACCAATGTGCCGCCAAAGCCGCCAATGGGAATAGTTTCAGTTCCCACTGAGCTGCGCCAATAGGTTAAGATGATCTGTGACCCACTAGGTATCAATCATGTGTCAATCCTGTGATATGCGTAGCAGGCTGGTGGAAAGTCGGAAACCAAAAAAATTTTTAAAAACAAAATTCAAAAAATTTTGTGCTGAAGCAGGGACACACCTACACACTACTGCTGACACACTAATGTGTCACGACACACTGTTTGGAAAGCACTGGGATAGAGCATGAAATTTCAAGCGACTTTCTAATTTACTCCTGTTATCAATTTTTCTTTGCTCTCTTGGTATCTTTATTTGAAAAGCAGGAATGTAAGCTTAGGACCACCCATTTTTGGCTCAGCAGCTTGGGTAGCGCTTGCTGATTGGTGGCTACTTTTACTTTTAACTCATAATACGAGTGCAACCCGATGCACGCAAAAAAAATCCGTCTAGCGATGTTAACACGTGAGCAGGAGCACTAAAAAGATGCTAATAGCTTGTTTTATTTTATATATGGACAGCAAGGAACAGAACAGCTGAATAAAAAGCAAAAGGATTTTATCATATTTATTCATACAAAAACAACAAATCACAGCTAAGCTACTATTAGTTAGATGTTGTTTATGTGCAATCAAAACATGGAATTGAGGTGTTGATAACGATGATTGTTGATCCAACAAAGTTTTTTTTAAATTATTCAGAGATCCAGTCCCATACCCTAATCATTTGGTTTTCATATCCCAAGCAGTATAGATATCTCTAGTGAAGAACCCCTGTTACTTATACTATAGGGTTAGGGTTCAGGGTTAGGAGTAAATTAAGAGTTACAGTTTGCTGCTGCTGGATGACAAATAGGGCTGCAACACATTTGTATTTTTTTCCTGCTGCTGCTGGATGACGTTTTCTGCGTCATTATTATGGCAAAACTTTAATTAACATGGGAATGCTATGGTGACCTACTGGAAGCCGCAATATATTTCTAGAGGGAAAACGAAACTATGCTCAAGAGACCTTTTTGTTCATATGCAGTGGTATCGCCCGGGGGGGGGGGGCGCAGGAGGGACACTAGGACTGCCAGGATAATGGCTGGCCCCTCCATGTGCCCCTCTTGGTGGCTTCCCATGATTTTCCACCAGCTTCACAGGCCCCACCCCAGCATGCCCTAGCCCCGCCCATGACAAGCCCAGTCCGATCCTCCTATTGCAGCTCTGCCCACAAGTTGCCAGTGAGCCTCCTGGTAGTGCTGCCCCACATTTAATTTCTAGAGATGCCACTGTGTATCTTAACAATGCATAAGCATATTTACATTAGACCAGCAAATGATTTGCAATAATTAAAAACAATTCTGACAAGGTTATTTAGTTACTGCAAGCATTATAGTGAGTGATCTTATTGTATTGTCAATGAACTCATAGCAATAAAAACATATAAGGAAATGCACCAATGAATTATAGGATAAAATACTCTAAAGTATTATTTATAGTCTGTCACTGATTACCAGAAGCTATTTCTTCAATAAAACATATCCGTGTTTCCTTGCTCTTTTAACCTTTGAACCACTTCTAACAAATTCCTATAGATGGGGTGACTTGGCAATGGGGTTCACTTTGCACTTCAACATGAGGGTAAATCCTTGTACATAGCTCTGCTAATGATATGCAGAAATGCAGACGCACTACAAGTCAATAACGTTTAGATGGAACAAAACAAAAGTTCCATTGTGATGCTGAACGTTTGAACCTAATAAAATTCTGCGGCACATGCTTCAATTATTGTGAGCCAGTGACACAATCTAATCCCTAAATATGGGTAAAGTCAATCAAGGTATCTGTGTGTACTTACATATTAAGCCAACTAATTATCAGTTGCACAACATGGCACTGACATGCAGCTTAGAATTTGTTAGAAATCTTTCATACAAATTAAATTATTCATGGGCTATCTTTGTAATGGAAAAAAAAAAAAAGAAAATTGTTTTAGTATGAATTTGTCACAGTAACAATGTACATAGTTGCCAACAGTCCGTGATTTCCAGGGACAGTCCCTGGATTTTGTTGTATGTCCCTGGATTTTTTTTGTCCCTGGAAATGTCCCTGAAAATATCCTTTGCACAACATTTGTTGTTTGCATATATATATATACACACACATACACAGATAGATGATAAATAGATATAGTGTATTATTTAAATATACGGTAATTAATTCCTAATGGAATATTATTATTATTGAATGGGTTCACATATTATTTGTCTTTCTAATTTTGATGCTGTGTTGTAAAAATAACCATATGCCCAGAATGTGTTCCAGAGACTGGGTAGGTGTAAGAGCTTGGTGCTGTAATCTGTATAATAAACTATGGATAAATCTAAATTATACTATTATTTTTAAATGGGTGTGTTTTGATTGCAGAACTGAGTGGGCGGAGCAGTTGAACAGTAGGTCGTCAATAATCCAGTAACCCGCTTGCTTACTCTGCTGCAAAGTGTCCCTGGAATTTTTTTTTAAATGTTGGCAACTATGAATGTATTGGATCTATAAATTCCTACCATTTAATGACTGTTGGTGATTTAAAGAGTATGCCTCAAATCTGTTTAAAGGAATAGTCTAGTCAAAATTAAAGTGAAGGTAAACTTTGATGAATGAAAGTCCGTTTTTTAAAAATACTATTAAAAACAGGGGCACTTTCATTCATCAAAGTTTACAAATCAGCCATTTTGATTAAAAACTTACCTTTGTTTTTTCACAACCAGAGCAGCTTCCCCCACCTGGAAATCCTCTCTTCACATGTCAGCAATGACTAATCCGGCTTCCTCCAATCACAGCATGACCTCAGGCAATAACCACCCTGGGGGGAAAGCTGTGATTGGAGGAAACTAGATCAGTCATTGCTGATGTGTGAAGAGAGGACTTCCAGGAGGGGGAAGCTGCTGTAGTTGTGAAAAGAAAAAAAGGTAAGTTTTTCATCAAAACGGCTGCTTTGTAAACTTTGATGAATGAAAGTGCCCCTGTTTTTAATAGTATTTTTAAAAAACGGGCGCTCATTCACCAAACTTTACCTTCACTTTAAGCTTTCATAATTCAGATAGAGCAGCAATTTTAAGCAACTTTCTAATATACTCCTATTAACAAATTTTATTCGTTCTCTTGCTATCTTTATTTGAAAAAGCAAGAATGTAAGCATAAGAGTCGGCCCATTTTTGGTTCAGCACCTGGGTAGCATTTTCTGATTGGTGTCTAAATGTAACCACCGATCAGCAAGCGGTACCCAGGTGCTGAATCAAAAATAAAGATAGCAAGAGAACAAAGAAAAATGGAAAATAGAAGTAAATTAGAAAGTTGTTTAGAATTGCATGCTTTATCTTAATCATGACAGTTTAATTTTGACTAGACTATTCCTTTTAACAGATTTGAGGCATATGGGCCGATTTATCAATGTCTGGCGGACATGATCCGCTACCGCTGAATCCCGAGAGCATACCCTGTTGGCATTTAACATTGCACAAGCAGTTCTATTGAACTGCTTGTGCAATGCTGCCCCCTGCAGGGTGTGTCAATCAACCCGATCGTATACGATCGGGCAGATTGATGTCTGCAGCCTCATAGACAGTGGCGGAGTTAAGGAGCAGCGGTCTTTAGACCACTGCTTCTTAACTCCTGTTTCCAGGGAGCCTGAAGGCTCGCGCGGAAACAGGGGTATTATTGATAAATCGGCCCCATACTCTTGAAATCACCAACAGTCATTAAATGGTAGGAATGTACTGATCCAATACATCGTTACCATGAAAAATTAATACAAAAACAATTTTCTTTTTTTTTTTCATGACAAAGATAGTCCATGAATAATTTAATTTGCATGAAATATTTCCATCAAATTCTAAGCTGAATGTCAGCGCCATGTTGTGCAACTGATAATTAGTTGTAAGCTCTATCTGAATCATGAAAGTTTAATTTTGACTAGACTATCTCTTTAACTAAATTATTATTATCATTTATCTGTGAAGCAGTGCCAACTTGAGTAGTTCTGGGTGCATACAGTAAGTGGGGGTGCATACAGTAAGTGGGGGTGCATACAGTAAGTGGGGGTGCATACAGTAAGTGGTGCTGCATACAGTAAGTGGTGGTGCATACAGTAAGTGGGGGTGCATACAGTAAGTGGTGCTGCATACAGTAAGTGGTGGTGCATACAGTAAGTGGGGGTGCATACAGTAAGTGGTGCTGCATACAGTAAGTGGTGGTGCATACAGTAAGTGGGGGTGCATACAGTAAGTGGTGCTGCATACAGTAAGTGGTGGTGCATACAGTAAGTGGGGGGGCATACAGTAAGTGGGGGTGCATACAGTAAGTGGGGGTGCATACAGTAAGTGGTGCTGCATACAGTAAGTGGGGGTGCATACAGTAAGTGGGGGTGCATACAGTAAGTGGTGGTGCATACAGTAAGTGGGGGTGCATACAGTAAGTGGGGGTGCATACAGTAAGTGGTGGTGCATACATTAAGTGGGGGTGCATACAGTAAGTGGGGGTGCATACAGTAAGTGGTGGTGCATACAGTAAGTGGGGGTGCTTACAGTAAGTGGGGGCGCATACAGTAAGTGGTGCTGCATACAGTAAGTGGTGCTGGATACAGTAAGTGGTGCTGCACACAGTAAGTGGTGCTGCATACAGTAAGTGGTGCTGGATACAGTAAGTGGTGGTGCATACAGTAAGTGGTGGTGCATACAGTAAGTGGGGGCACATACAGTAAGTGGTGCTGCATACAGTAAGTGGTGCTGCATACAGTAAGTGGTGCTGGATACAGTAAGTGGTGCTGCATACAGTAAGTGGTGCTGGATACAGTAAGTGGTGCTGCATACAGTAAGTGGTGCTGCATACAGTAAGTGGTGCTGGATACAGTAAGTGGTGCTGCATACAGTAAGTGGTGCTGGATACAGTAAGTGGTGCTGGATACAGTAAGTGGTGGTGCATACAGTAAGTGGTGCTGGATACAGTAAGTGGTGCTGCATACAGTAAGTGGTGCTGGATACAGTAAGTGGTGCTGGATACAGTAAGTGGTGCTGCATACAGTAAGTGGTGCTGGATACAGTAAGTGGTGCTGCATACAGTAAGTGGTGCTGGATACAGTAAGTGGTGCTGCATACAGTAAGTGGTGCTGGATACAGTAAGTGGTGCTGCATACAGTAAGTGGTGCTGCATACAGTAAGTGGTGCTGGATACAGTAAGTGGTGCTGCATACAGTAAGTGGTGCTGGATACAGTAAGTGGTGGTGCATACAGTAAGTGGTGGTGCATACAGTAAGTGGGGGCGCATACAGTAAGTGGTGCTGCATACAGTAAGTGGTGCTGGATACAGTAAGTGGTGCTGCATACAGTAAGTGGTGCTGGATACAGTAAGTGGTGCTGCATACAGTAAGTGGTGCTGCATACAGTAAGTGGTGCTGGATACAGTAAGTGGTGGTGCATACAGTAAGTGGTGCTGCATACAGTAAGTGGTGGTGCATACAGTAAGTGGTGGTACATACAGTAAGTGGTGCTGCATACAGTAAGTGGTGCTGGATACAGTAAGTGGTGCTGGATACAGTAAGTGGTGGTGCATACAGTAAGTGGTGCTGGATACAGTAAGTGGTGCTGCATACAGTAAGTGGTGCTGGATACAGTAAGTGGTGCTGGATACAGTAAGTGGTGCTGCATATAGTAAGTGGTGCTGGATACAGTAAGTGGTGCTGGATACAGTAAGTGGTGCTGCATACAGTAAGTGGTGCTGGATACAGTAAGTGGTGCTGCATACAGTAAGTGGTGCTGGATACAGTAAGTGGTGCTGCATACAGTAAGTGGTGCTGCATACAGTAAGTGGTGCTGGATACAGTAAGTGGTGCTGCATACAGTAAGTGGTGCTGGATACAGTAAGTGGTGGTGCATACAGTAAGTGGTGGTGCATACAGTAAGTGGGGGCGCATACAGTAAGTGGTGCTGCATACAGTAAGTGGTGCTGCATACAGTAAGTGGTGCTGGATACAGTAAGTGGTGCTGCATACAGTAAGTGGTGCTGGATACAGTAAGTGGTGCTGCATACAGTAAGTGGTGCTGGATACAGTAAGTGGTGCTGCATACAGTAAGTGGTGCTGGATACAGTAAGTGGTGCTGCATACAGTAAGTGGTGCTGGATACAGTAAGTGGTGGTGCATACAGTAAGTGGTGCTGCATACAGTAAGTGGTGGTGCATACAGTAAGTGGTGGTGCATACAGTAAGTGGTGCTGCATACAGTAAGTGGGGGTGCATACAGTAAGTGGTGCTGCATACAGTAAGTGGTGCTGCATACAGTAAGTGGTGGTGCATACAGTAAGTGGTGCTGCATACAGTAAGTGGGGGTGCATACAGTAAGTGGTGGTGCATACAGTAAGTGGGGGTGCACACAGTAAGTGGGGGTGCATACAGTAAGTGGGGGTGCATACAGTAAGTGGGGGTGCATACAGTAAGTGGTGGTGCATACAGTAAGTGGGGGTGCATACAGTAAGTGGTGGTGCATACAGTAAGTGGGGGTGCATACAGTAAGTGGTGCTGCATACAGTAAGTGGTGGTGCATACAGTAAGTGGGGGTGCATATATACACTGATCCACAGTATAAAAATAAATAAATACTGGTACATAAAACGGACTATGCAACAACTTTTTACAAGATGAGCAGAGCTTACAATCTAAATGCTGAAGGGTAATGAGTTAGAAGGTGGGGAAGGCAGTTCAAGATTTGACAGTTATATGGAATTGGTACTTTCACAGGAGAAGTGTTAATAGTATATGAAACCCAAAATATATATATAATTTGCTTAGCTCCCATAATATTCTGCATTGAAGAGAAACCTAGGTAGACATCTGGAGCTCCCATCTAGGGCTAAATCATAAAAGAAAACATTTGGGTTTCATATCCCTTTCATAATTTTCTTGTCTTTGTTCTTTATGTAGCAATCATTTAAAAGGCACCAAATAAAAATAAAGCTCAAATTTAGATTCTACATTAATCTGTAATTGATCTACATCATTCCCAGGATATAAACACTATCTATAGGTCTTAACATTATAATATTTTAAAACTGAAATTAATTTATAAACAAAAAATACATTTGTTCAATAGAAATCTGATACACTGTCATCTATGGCAATACACTAAACAAAGATAAGCATTGATTGGCTTTACAATTGCTTTGGAAATAATCTGCATAAGGGGCTAAAATAATTAATGTGTTTACCTTGCATTTTATTAGTTGGTTCAAACATTTTTCAGAACAAAGTGGCACTTTGTTTATTTATCTAGTTATTATTGTCTTGTTAGCACATGTATATTTATTCTCACTAATACAATACTGTAGCATTGGCAAGTTGTATGTTATTTCATGCAGCCTATTAACTAAAACGTGAAGCAATCTTAACTACTAAAGTAAATACATTCCATAGGTTAATATGTGGTTTGTGAAAGCTCTCGCTTTAGTAAACATCTATACTATAATTGCGTTTGTAATGTCCGTCGCCGCTGGCAGTTGCGCACGCATCCTCAATGGAATGTTGGCAGCGCGAGGAAGGTGGATTCTTTCACCACCCTGCATTTTCGGAATCCACCGGGATGCAGCGAAGGCAAACGGAGCATTACAAAAGCAACACCTAATCGCCCACATTAAAGTATTTAAAAAAAAATAAATAACCACCCGCATCAAGTATTAAAAAAAAAACACCGCCAGCACGAAATATAACCCAAAAAAAATCCTACACGAAGTATTAACTCCTAAAACGCAAAACAGCCCACATCGCAATAAAGCTATTTACCCTATTAACCCCTAAACCGCAAAAAAACCCAATCGCAATAAATGTATTTACCCTATTAACCCCTAAACCACAAAATCCCTACATCGCAATAAACCTATTTAACTTATTAACCCCTAAACCGCAAAATCCCTACATCGCAATAAACATATTTACCCTATTAACCCCTAAACCGCAAAACCCCCACATCGCAATAAATCGATTTACCCTATTAACCCCATAAACGCAAAACCCCTACATCACAACAAACCAATTTACCCTATTAACCCCTAAACCGCAAAACCCCTACATCGCAATAAACCTATTTAACTTATTAACCCTTTAAACCGCCAAAACCCACAACGCAAATAACTATTTAAATAACTAAGTACAGTACACTAACCTAACACCCCCTAACCAGTAACAACCCCTAACCTAATACCCCCTAACCTAACAACCCCTAACCTAACATCCCATTAAATAAACCCAAATTACCTAAACTAATATATTATAAAGTTACAAAAAAAAATTAAAAAAAACTAAGTTTTCAAAAAATAAAAAAGGCTAACATTACAGAAAATAAAAAATCAAATTACCAAATTTAACAAAATTAAACCTAATCCCTATGAAAATAAAAAGACCCCCAAAAATAAAAACACCCCCTACTCTAAGAATAAACTACCAGTAGCCCTTAAAAGGGCTTTTTGCAGGGCATTGCCCTAAGATAATCAGCTCTTTTTCAAGAAAATACACAAAGCCCCCCCTAGCAGTAAAACCCCCCACCCACCAAACCACCCCAAATAAAATAACCTAACACTAAAAAACCTAAACACCCATTGCCCTGAAAAGGGCATTTGATTGGGCATTGCCCTTAAAGGGCATTTAGCTCTTTTTCTGCCCATCCCTAATCTAAATAAAACAAATCCCCCTGGAAAAAAAACCTTAAAAAATCCTAAATCTAACCCCCAGGTTAGTACTCACGGTTCCTAAAGTCCAGCGGAGAAGGTCCTGTTCCAGGCGGTAAAGTCTTCTTCCAGGAACATCCTGCACGGAGCAGAGCAGAAGACCGGCGACTCTGGAACTGAAGACCGGCGACCGTGGAGCCATAGAGCATGGAGGAGCCTTTTCGTACGATCTCCGCCATACACTGAATAGTGAATTCAAGGTACGTGATTAAAATGGCGCCCCTTGAATTCCTATTGGCTGATTTGATTCTTCCAATGTAAATCAGCCAATAGGATGAAAGCTACTCAAATTCTATTGGCTGTTTAATTTAGCCAATAGGATGAGAGCAAGTGAAATTTTATTGGCTATTCAAATCAGCCAATAGAATTTCACTTGCGCTCATGCTATTGGCTAATTAAAATAGCCAATAGGATTTGAGTATCTTTCATCCTATTGGCTGATTTGAATTGGAAGAATCAAATCAGCCAATAGGAATTCAAGGGACGCCATCTTTAATCGCGTACCTTGAATTCACTATTCAGTGTACGGCGGAGATCATATGAAGAGGATCCTCCACGCTCCATGGCTCCGCAGTCGCTGGTCTTCAGTTCCAGGGTCGCCGGTCTTCAGCTCCGCGGTCTTCAGTCTTCAGTTCCGCTCCGCGCAGGATGTTCCTGGAAGAAGAGGTTGCGCTTGGAAGAAGATTTCTCCGCCGAACTTCAGGAACCGTGAGTACCAACCTGGGGGTTAGACTTAGGATTTTTTAAGGGTTTTTTGGGGGGATTTGTTTTATTTAGATAAGGGATGGTGTCAGGGTTTTTTCCCTGTTTTGTTTGCCATGTGCTGCTGGCAGCCATTTTACTCACCTCTCTTGCTGACTCTGGTGCATACTGTGTGATGCTGCTCATTTCCTGCACTTCCTTTTATGGTCAGACTGGTGTACATCATCCGTGTGAGACAGGATGCAGTCTCAGAATTGCGATGTCATCACTTATGATTTAAAGGGCCTCTGTTCAGTATGCTTTGCCCTTGCGTTGTCTCAGACCTGTTTGTGAGAGCTCCTGTGTATTACCTGGCTGTCTGACGTCCCTCCTGGTTCCTGATCCCTGGCTTGTTCCTGACTCTGTTGTTCTCCTTGTTCCTGATTCCGGCTCATCTGACTACTCGCTTTGGCTCCTGACTCGGCTCGTCTGACTACTCGCTTTGGCTCCTGACTCGGCTTGTCTGACTACCAGCTCTGGTTTTGATTCCTGGCTTGTTATTTGACTTGTGGACTTTTTATTATTTTTTGCTATTAATAAAGGTGGGATTATTTTTGCACTTCTCGTCTCAGTCTGATTCCTGGCACCCTGACATTACGCAAGGGCCATGAATCCTGATGGTGCTAATAATCCACCTTTACCTGCCATAATTTCCAGGATAGATGAACAGAATCACCGCTTGGATCAATTTGCACTAGCCCTGCAAACCCTGCTGATTCGTACTGCACATTTGGACCGAAGTGTCCCGCAAGTTATGGCTGCTCCTGTTTTCGCTGCTGCACCTAGTCCTACCAGGAGCATGTCCGGTTCTGCACCTCTACCTCCGCGTTATGGAGGCAATCCTAATCAGTGCAGAGGGTTTGTGAACCAGGTGGGCATTTACTTTGAGATGTTACCTCAGGCGTTTCCCTCTGACAGAGCTAAGGTGGGATTTCTCATCTCGTTACTCTCTGACACAGCTCTTGCCTGGGCTAATCCCTTGTGGGAGACTAATAAACCTGTGATTTCAAATTACCCTGAATTTGTGGCCTCCTTTCGAAGGGTATTTGATGTTCTGGCTCGCTCCTCCTCTGCTGCTAAACGACTCATGTCCATTCAGCAAGGTACAAGATCTGTTGCTCAGTATGCCATTGAGTTCCATACGCTTGCCACACAGGTAGGTTGGAACAATGAAGCCCTTGTTGCCGACTTCTTTCATGGGCTCTCTGAAGCGATTAAAGACGAAGTTGCTGCCAGAGATTTACCAGAGGATCTCGATGCATTGGTGTCTTTTTTTATCCTAATTGACATCAGACTAAGTGAGAGGCCCTCTTTCAAGGAGCACTTGCGGAAGCCTCCTGTTCCGTTGTCTCTTACGTGTTCGTTCCCACCCATGCCTCCCTCTCCTCCCATGCCTCCTGGTCCCGAGTCACCAGGTACTGCTGAGCTGATGCAGTTGGGATTTACGCGTCTCTCCGTGGCGGAGTGGGCCTTTAGGAGGAGGGAGGGGCTCTGCCTCTATTGTGGGTTACAGGGCCACCTTTTGAAGTCTTGTCCTACACGGCCGGGAAATGCTCACACCTAAGGTCCTGTCGGGGGCAGACCTTGGGTGGTTTATTCTTGTCCCCGGAACCGTTAAAGGAGAAACCTTTGGTCACGGTTGTCCTTTCCTGAGTGGACTCCTCCATAGTCACCCAGGTTCTTGTTGACTCCGGTGCTGTGGGCTATTTCATTGACAGTGCTTTTGTATCAAAGCACTTAATTCCTGTTTTGCCTCGGTCTGTTCCGCTTGCTATTGAGGCCATTGATGGCAGGCCCCTTCAGCCCGCACTCGTTACTCACGAAACTGCTCTGTTATCCATGGCTGTTGGGTCTCTCCATTTTGAAACCCTCCAGTTCCAGGTGATAAACTCTCCGCATTTTCTGGTTGTTCTGGGTTATCCCTGGCTCCAAAAGCACAATCCCAGTCTCGACTGGCGCAGGTCCGAAATTTTGTCATAGTCTCCGCAATGTATTTCCACTTGTCTTCGGAAACCAATTTTCTGTATCTCAGCACTTTTTCTGTATCTCAATTGCAAGAGGAGTACCGAGAGTTCCTAGACGTTTTTGACAAGGTGCGTGCCAGTACGTTGCCTCCTCACCGGTCTTACGATTGTGCCATAGACCTGCAACCCGGGGGCATTCCTCCTCGGGACCGGGTTTACCCTCTGTCTGTTGCGGAGAATAGTGCAATGGAGGAGTATGTTGCCAATGCTCTGTCGTGGGGGATCATCCGCAAATCCTGCTCTCCTGCAGGGGCTGGCTTTTTCTTTGTGAAGAAAAAGGGTGGCGAGTTAAGACCATGCATCGATTATAGGGGTCTTAATCATCTTACCATTAAGAATGCTTACCCTATTCCGCTCATTACGGAACTCTTTGACCGCCTCAAGGGAGCTACAGTCTTTACTAAACTTGATTTGAGAGGAGCGTACAATCTCGTTAGGATCAAGGAGGGCCACGAATGGAAAACAGCATTTAACACCAGGAGCGGTCATTATGAGTATCTTGTAATGCCCTTTGGCCTATGTAATGCTCCTGCTGTTTTCCAGGAAGTTATTAATGATGTCCTATGAGATATGTTGCAACAGTGTGTTGTGGTGTACTTGAACGACATCCTCATACACTCACCCACACTTGAGGCTTATCGTTCTGATGTTACACAGGTTCTTCAGAGACTACGTGAGAATGGCTTGTTTTGTAAACTCGAGAAATGTGAGTTCCATCAGACTCAAGTAACCTTCCTAGATTATGTTATCTCCGTTGTAGGGTTCTCCATGGATCCTGACAAGTTATCTGCAGTTCTGCAGTGGCCTCGCCCAGTTGGTCTTCGGTCTATTCAGCGTTTTTTGGGGTTCGCCAATTACTATAGAAAGTTTATTAAAAACTTTTCTTCCTTGGTCAAACCTATCACAGACATGACCCGTAAAGAGAATGATCCACTCCATTGGTCACCTACTGCCATTAAGGATTTTGATAGTCTTAAGACTGCCTTTGCTGCCGCTCCAGTTCTGGCTCATCCTGAAGCAAAACGTTTGTCGCCCCGACAGGCCAGATGGGCACTATTTTTGTCTCGGTTTAATTATGTGGTCTCCTACCTGCCTGGTAGTAAGAATGTTAGGGCTGATACCCTCTCTCGACAATTTTCCCCTCTGTCCAAGGAGGAGTCTGTACCTACTCCAGTTATACCTCCTGACCATATTTTGGCTACCATACGTACTAATTTAACTTCTCCCTTGGGGAGGAGATCCTGGCTGCACAAACCAATGCACCTCCTGAGAAACCTAGTGGTAAGTGTTTTGTTCCTGAGAATCTTCGAACTAAACTTTTGCACACTTACCACTATCCTAAAGCCGCAGGTCACCCAGGCAAGAACCAAATGATTTGGTCTGTCACTCGACAAATCTGGTGGTCAGGTGTTCGTTCTGATGTTGCTGCGTATGTTGCCTCCTGCTCAGTTTGTGCACAGAATAAGACTACTCAACGTCTTCCTGTGGGTCTTCTTCAACCTATTGCTAATGGTGAGCGTCTTTGGACACATTTTTCCATGGACTTCATTGTCAAGCTCCCTGTTTCCAATGGCAATACTGTTATCCTTATGGTGGTTGACCGTTTTTCTAAACTGTCACATTGCATTCCCTTGAAGAAGTTGCCTACCGCTCAGGAGCTTGCTTCAATTTTTGCCCGGGAGGTCTTCCGTTTACATGGGTTACCCAAGGAGATAGTGTCGGACCAGGGTAGCCAGTTTGTCTCCAGATTTTGGCGTTCCTTTTGTGCTCAAATGGGGATCCAGCTTTAATTCTCCTCTGCATATCACCCTCAATCCAATGGGGCTGCGGAATGGTCTAATGAAGCTCTGGAACAGTTCCTCCATTGCTATGTCTCAGATCACCACAATAATTGGTCTGAACTGTTACCTTGGGCAGAGTTTGCTCGTAATAGTGCTATTAATGCTTCCTCCAAGTTATCCCCGTTCATGGCGAATTATGGGTTTCAGCATCCTTGTTGCCCGATTCATTCATGTCTCAGGGATTCCGGCTTTGGAGGAGCATCTCCGGCAACTCCGTTTCACGTGGGTGCAGATTCAGGATTGCCTTAATCGTTCTATGCAGCGCCAAAAGTTCCAGGCTGATCGTAGGCGTCTGCCCGCGCCTTCCTACCAAGTTGGTGAGAGAGTTTGGCTGTCCTCCCGCAACTTGAATCTTTGTGTGCCTTCCAATAAACTGGCTCCCCGTTATTTTGGTGCTTTTCGAATTGTCCGACGGGTCAATCCTGTGGCCTACGCTCTTGACCTTCCTCCTGCAATGCGCATCTCCAATGTTTTTCATGTCTCCCTCTTGAAACCATTGGTTTGTAATCGGTTTACCACTGTGTTGCCTCGTCCCCGTCCTATCCTTGTTGACGACCATGAGGAGTATGAGGTCAGCAGCATTATTGACTCTCGTATGTCCAGGGGCCGCGTACAGTATTTGGTTCACTGGAGGGGCTACGGTCTGGAGGAGCTTCCATGGGTTCCCTCCTCTGATGTTCATGCTCCCGCCCTCCTCCGTGCCTTCCATGCCCATTTCCCCAATAAGCCTTTTGTCCTCCCGCGTGGGAGGGGACGTTGAAGGGAGGGTACTGTCCAGACTGGTGTACATCATCCGTGTGAGACAGGATGCAGTCTCAGAATTGTGATGTCATCACTTATTATTTAAAGGGCCTCTGTTCAGTATGCTTTGCCCTTGCATTGTCTCAGACCTGTTTGTGAGAGCTCCTGTGTATTACCTGGCTGTCTGACGTCCCTCCTGGTTCCTGATCCCTGGCTTGTTCCTGACTCTGTTGTTCTCCTTGTGCCTGATTCTGGCTCGTCTGACTACTCGCTTTGGCTCCTTACTTGGCTCGTCTGACTACTCGCTTTGGCTCCTGACACGGCTCATCTGACTACCAGCTCTGGTTTTGATTCCTGGCTTGTTAATTGACTTGTGGACTTTTAATTATTTTTTGTTATTAATAAAGGTGTGATTATTTTTGCACTTCTCATCTCAGTCTGATTCCTGGCACCCTGACAGATGGGCAGAAAAAGAGCTAAATGCCCTTTTAAGAGCAATGCCCAAACAAATGCCCTTTTCAGGGCAATGGGTAGTTTAGGTTTTTTAGTGTTAGGTTATTTTTTTTGGGGGGGTTACTGTTAGGGGGGCTTTGTGTATTTTCTTGAAAAAGAGCTAATTATCTTGGGGCAATACCCTGCAAAAAGCCCTTTTAAGGGCTACTTGTAGTTTATTCTTAGAGTAGGGGGTGTTTTTATTTTGGGGGTTCTTTTTTATTTTCATAGGGATTAGGTTTAATTTTGATAAATTTGGTCATTTGATTTTTTTATTTTCTGTAATGTTAGCTTTTTTTATTTTTTGTAAACTTGTTTTTTTTTGTAACTTTAGAATGTATTAGTTTAGGTAATATGGGTTTATTTAATGGGGTGTTAGGTTAGGGGGTGTTAGGTTAGTGTACTGTACTTAATTATTTAAAGGGACAGTCTACACCAGAATTTTTATTGTTTTAAAAGATAGATAATCCCTTTATTACCCATTCCCCAGTTTTGCATGACCAACACAGTTATATTAATATACTTTTAACCTCTGTGATTATCTTGTATCTAAGCCTCTGCAAACTGCCCCTTTATTTCAGTTCTTTTGACAGACTTGCAGTTTAGCCAATTAGTGCCTACTCCCAGATAACTTCACGTGCACGAGCACAGTGTTATCTATATGAAACACGTGAACTAACACCCTCTAGTGGTGACAAACTGTTAAAATGCCTTCTGAAAAGAAGTGGTCTTCAAGGGCTAAGAAATAAGCATATGAACCTCATAGGTTAAGCTTTCAACTAAGAATACCAAGAGAACAAAGCAAAATTGGTGATAAAAGTAAATTGGAAAATTGTTTAAAATTACATGTTCTATCTGAATCATGAAAGTTTATTTTGGCCTAGACGGTCCCTTTAAATAGTTATTTGCGTTGTGGGTTTTGGTGTTTTAAAGGGTTAATAAGTTAAATAGGTTTATTGGGATGTAGGGGTTTTGCTGTTTAGGGGTTAATAGGGTAACTAGGTTTATTGTGATGTAGAGGTTTTGCGGTTTAGGGGTTAATAGGGTAAATAGATTTATTGCAATATAGGGGTTTTGCGGTTTAGGGGTTAATAGGGTAAATAGGTTTATTGCGATGTAGGGGTTTTGCGGTTTAGGGGTTAATAGGGTAAATAGATTTATTGCAATGTAGGGGTTTTGCGGTTTAGGGGTTAATAGGGTAAATAGATTTATTGCAATGTAGGGGTTTTGCGGTTTAGGGGTTATGTATATAAAGAAATATACTTAAAGTAGATATAATTTAAAGAGAAGAAACTTTGTATTTATTTAGGACAGTAGTTTGTCTAATTAGAGTGTGGCTATATCTGTAGTTTATTATATAGAAAATATTTTAGTAGTCCATTAAAATTATAGTATTGCTACACCTGTAGCTTAAATTTTTATATAAAAGAAAAGTTACAAAATACGTTGTTTCTACATCTGTAGTTTAAAAAATAATTAGACTGCCGTCTGGGCAGGCTTATCGACTAGTCTCTTATAAAGTTTATTATTATCATAATATATAAAGTATTAACATATTCAGCAGAGCAAAACAATAGGGGAAAAAATTACACTATGGTACAGCTTGTCTTAAAATATATATTTAAAGCAGACTATGAAGACACTGTAAAATACTTTAATAAGTGACAGTAGCTCTCACAACTGGCTTAAAGGGACATTAAAACACTTTGCGATGTTAATACGTGCACGCTCTTGAGCTTTCATCCCTGCTTTTCAACAAAAGATACCAATTTAATGATTTTTTTAATTATAGAAGTATATTAGAAAGTTGTTAAAAAATTCATGTCAGATATTGCTCTAGTGTTAAGCTGATGGTGCACTAAACTAATGCTGCGCAAAAAGTGGAGCTTATTATGTAGTTCTGTACTATATTATTAATAATAATGGTTTACTTTAGGGGGCCAAATTATCAAGTGGCGGGCGGACATGATTCGCTGTAGCGAATTATGTCCGCCCAACAAACTAAATGCCGACAGCATATGCTGACGGCATTTAACATTGCACAAGCATTTCTGGTGAAATTCTTGTGCAATGTCGCCCCCTGCACATTCGCCACAAGCAGGGGGTGTCAATCATCCCGATCGTATTGGGAAGATTGCACTCCGCCACCGCTGCTTCTTAACTTATGTTTCCGGCGAGCCTTTGGATTGCACTCGAGAGCAACACTTGTAATAAAAGTTCAATGACTGCACTAATATCGTTCCCCACTACATCCTTTAAAAATATAGGGCATGCGAAAAATCGTTTTGACCACGTTAAAATGTTTTAGTTAAAATATTAAGGGCCCGATTACAAGTGGAGCGCAAAATATCACTTTTGCTAAAGCGATATTTGCGCTCCACTTTGTAATACCAGTGCACGCAAATGTGCGCTGGTGTTACGAGTTAGGTGCAACGACCTCGCATTTACATTGCACGGAAGCAGTGCAAGTAGAGCAGTCAATGGGGGTAAGTCGCACAGCAAATTTAAATACATATGTATATAATTATATACATATATATTTATGTGTTTATATGTATATATACACATATTAACACATACATATATATGTATATAAGCATATACATACTGTATAAATATATTTTTTTGGGGGGGGGGCAGTTGGGGCACTTTTAAAAAAATTAACCAGATGACGCAAACAATCGAATTTGCCACTTTGCAGGTGCACAATAAATGTGTGCTCCAATTGTAATCTATCCCTTAACCATCTACTTGTAAAACCAGATTGTGTTTTATTTTTTGAGAGAGGTAACAAACTCTGCAGCACCCATTGTGCTCCACTTGTAATCTAACATATGTGTTTAACCCTTTGCAGGGGTGAAACAAAGTCAATACAGCAAAAATAAAATGCAAGCTGCTCTACAAAGTTCTCAGGATTTGGATCGAGATCATTGTATATACTCCAGGTCTCATCAGCAAATCCCAGCTTAGGAAAGCAGCAGTGAAAACGTACACACTGATTTAAATCCTCACTGTACACTGTAGTATTTATTGTGATGTATTTATGACTCACAATACCATAGGTGTACACTGATCCTATTAATATTCCAAATAACTGTGGTCCTTTGTAGTCAGTGTGATATACCTGCTCCAGTAAGTGAGACTGCTTCTATTTATAGCCAACAAGTATTAATATCAATAATAACAGCTCATTTAAAAAAAAAAAAACAATAGCTCTGGGTGAGATCGCGTGACAACAACTTGTCACAATTATTACCAAAATGTGATGATCTCGTCATAACAAAACACCCAGCTTTTCAATACCTTTGACCAGTGACCTTAATAGATCTATGTTCTTGCGTTTAGCTGCATTGTGTTTGATGGGTGTGTTCGCCTGGGTGTTGTTTTGTGATATGTGTTTGTGTATGACCCCCCCCCCCCCCCAGTTTGTCAGAGTTATGCATCTTACCTGTTCATTGGCTCGTTTCCAGAAAATTGCCAAGGCAAAGACTGCAGTGACTGGCGGTGCCAGATAACTGGTGACTGACTGTATGTAGACAAAGAGCTGGCCGCTGTTGGCACTCTGCAGGATGGGAATCCAGACCACACTGATTGCCACTAAAACCACGGTCACGATCCTGCAGGGAAGAGCACAGAGAGAGCATCTCTAAATTATGGTTTTGTAGAACTGTGAAAAGTGCAAAAGCAACTTTAGCCTAGGAATTTATGTTAAACAGATATGGAAGTCAAAATTTAACCATGATTTCAATAGAATATATCATTCAAAAAGTGACCATTTACTACTACTTGGTATCCTGCCAATGAGAGCATATCTAGGTAGGTTCAGGTGCATGCACGTGTCTTCCGCACTATATGACAACTGTGTTTGCAATAATGTTTGTAACAATGATATACTTATAATTTTCAAGCCCGTACACACTTTCTACCTCAGTATGAGTCTACTTCAGTATGCTCTCATGGAAATGAGCTAAGGTTAAAGGGCCATTATAGTTGAAAAATGACATGCTCTAATTAGCTAGATTTTAAGACTAGCGACCCTGCACCTCTATGTGTTTAAACACATAGTAGAAGTACCACTCTGGACCTGCAGAGCACTGCTGGTCCCAAGCCACAAAAAAAAAAAAAGATACTGATCCAATTACCATTGCTAGATACACAGCTGGGTTGTGAGACTGACAACGTTGATTGGATCAGCATCAGTTTCCACTTGGGACCAGCAGAGATTTATGCAGTTTTAGAGAGCTATATGCTGCTTCTGAGTTGTTGGTTTGCAATCACCCAAGAAAAGTCTGACCAGGTTGATTGACAGCCCCTGCTTGAAAGCGATTGGCCGGGAGTGAGCAGGGGGGCGGTATTGCACAAACAGCGGCTTGTGCCCCTGCTGCCCGCAATTAAATGAAATAACCTTTCAAGGTCACCAGTCTTAAAATTATTGCTCTAACAAATTAGGACATGTCATTTTTCAACTATGATGGCCCTTTGACAAAGGTTACCAATAGAAAGAGGTAAATTTGATTTTTTAAATTGTATTCTTTGTATGAAAAACAATTAAATTGCCATAGGTGATGCCCAGCAATCTGACACTAGCATTCAGCACATATGGGAGCAAAACACAAGTGCACATGGCATCTGGTGCATTAAAGGGACAGTAAACGCCTTGCTATGTTTACATAAAATGTTTAGTTACGTGTAATGAAACAACTTTGCAAAATATTTCATTATTTATTTTGCAGTCTTTTCATGTAATTTAGACCTTAAAAGGACACTAAAATCAAGTTTTTTTTTTTTTCATGATTCAGATAGCGCATGCAATTTAAAGCAACTTTCTATTTTACTCCTATTATAAATTTTTCTTCGTTCTCTTGCTATCTTTATTTTAAAAGCTGGAATTTAAAGTTTAGGAGCCGGCCCATTTTAGGTTCCGCACCCTGGATAGCGCTTGCTGGCTAAATGTAGCCACCAATAAGCAAGCGTAACCCAGGTTCTGAACCAAATTGAGCTGGTTGCTAAACTTTACATTCTTGTTTTTTTAAATAAAGATACCAAGGGAACAAAGAAAATGTGATAATAGGAGTACATTATACAGTTGCTTAAAATTGCCTGCTCTGTCTAAATCATTAAAGAAAAAATGTGGGTTTAGTGTTCCTTTAAATTTTTGGATTTTGTCATTCTCAGAACTTGAAAAGCACCTACTCTGACTTCTTAATATCCTGCATGTCTTTCCCTAATTGGCGTCAACTGAAAAACAATGCATTTTATACTAATGACCGTGGCTATGTTGTCTGCCGACTCCAGACTGGATTGGCTCTTCCAAATAAAGCAAGTGATAGGTGGAGTTTGGCTATTGAAAAATTGTTGTAGCAAAGAAGATGTTAATTTGTTTTTTGTTTTTTTGTTTTGTTTTTTTTTGTTTTCAAAAGAGCTTTATTCAAGTATAATAAACATACAAAAAATAAAAAGCGATCTTACAACCAAAGGATTGTTAATGTACAAAACAAAACAACTTGAACAGCTTGTCGCAGTCTATTAAATTACAACTTAAATCAGTGCATTAAAGGTAAGTTTACATATAGCCAATGATGTCTCACTGAATCCCTAACTGTGATAGCCAGTCTACTACCATAATTTTATATTCATTTTTCATTGTATACCCCATCGGGTTGCACATAGTATCACTCCTAATAATGGTGTAGGGTATAAGTCCATGAGATTTTAATCCAGTCCAGGTTCAGTGAACTTAGGTTTCTATTGCATTAAACCTTAAAAAATCTAGAAAAACTGCGTAACTGCTAAAGAATTTACAGATCGTAACAAGTTTTCCACCGTGAGGGCCACTCTACATTACTGTTCTGGGTACTATCGACACATCTTCTAATACATACATATTACATATTATGCACTATCTTACATGCTTTCAATAGATATCAATTGCCAGCCACCTCTAAACCATACATATACTGCTCCCATAGAAATAACATATCATGATACAAAGTTAAATTTCCTATTTTAAGATAATGTAACCTTTCTAATATTAAGGTGTGCTTCACCAAGTCACGCCAATCACTGAGTGTAGGTGCGTTTATTTTCTTCCAGGCTCTGGCTATGAGCCTTTTTGCTGCATTAATTTGTATTTGATAAAGGTTTCTCCTAATCTTACAAGAGATCTCTATACTAGCATTAAACAAAACACCTTCTGGTGACAAGGTCCGATCAATACCAATCGTTTTGCTAATCTGATTATGTATTTGTATCCAAAATGCGTGTATTGTTCTGCATTCCCACCATATGTGATACATAGTACCTTCCTGCCCGCAACCCCTCCAACATTTGCCACTAGCATTCTTAAACATGTGTTTTAACTTGCCCGGTGTTAAGTACCACCTAGTGAGGGTTTTGATATTGGTTTCAAGTGCTGATGATGAGTGTGCTGATTTAGCTGTTGTCTGAAACCATGTATCCCACTGTTTACAAGAAAAACTTCTGCCCATCTCAGCCTCCCATTTAGATATGTAATTCGGTTTGGTCGGAAGGCTTGACCTAAGGACCATTCTATACATTGTGGAGATCACCCCCTTAGGGCGATGGTGTGAGATGCAAAGGTTTTCAAATACCGTGAGCGGCCTGATCAAGTCTTGCTTGCTTTTGTGCATAGCTAGATAATGGCGTATCTGATGGTATCTCAACCAGGACTGAAAAAAAGAGTAGCCTTGTGTTAGTAGGGTTTCTCTCTGTGCTAATCTTCCTTTTTCTAATAACAGATATATAGGGATATAATCCTGTAGTTTAGATGCTTGATCTACCCTTAATTTCATTCCCGACCAGCCATGTAGGAATTCCTCATTTGGGTCAAGTATTGTTAGAGGGGAGTAGGTGGTTGTTATGTGTTTGTGTTTGTTGCGTAATTTTAACCAAGAAGATGTTAATTTGTTTTAACAACTTTTAGGGGCTCCGTATGGAAACAGAAGTCTAAAGACCGCTGCCCCATAACTTGTCCGCCTGCTCTGAGGCCGTAGACAGAAATCAACACGATCGAATACGATCGGGATGGTTAACACCCCCTGCTAGCGGTCGATCGGCCGCAAATCTGCAGGAGGCGGCATTGCACCAGCAGTTCACAAGAACTGCTGGTACAATGATAAATGCTGACATTGTATGCTGTCGGCATTTATCGATGCGCGACGGACATGATACGCTACTTCATATGTCCGCTTGCACATTGATAAATATGCCCCTTAGACTTGCTTGATAAGTTATTATATAGCAAGATAACAGAAATGTCTTGTAATTACAAGGGGTTTATTGCTCCTTTAAATAAATTGTTATGCAGTAATAAGAGTCATATTGAAACTCCAGCACTCATTCTTGTTTTAAATCATTCTAAATAATTATCAGTGGCGTTCCAAATGTAACTATATTGCACGTTTAGGGCAAAAGCTATAGAGACACAGAATCAACCAATCAAAGAGACAGCTAGAATTACACATGAATACGCACAACTGACAGAGAGCTTGCCAGAAAAATATTCTAAGCATTATTAAGTTAATTCACCATAACATATCTTTGTTACATGAATAATATAAGAACACGGTGAATGTAATTTTATAGAACAAAGTGTTTATAGTTTATTAATCACAACTGCCAAGAAAGCTACTGTTAAGTGGGTTTTTTTATTTTATATCAGTCTGTGTTAAAGGGACAGTATACACTCATTTTCATATAACTGCATGTAATAGACACTACTATAAAAAATAATATGCACAGATACGGATATAAAAATCCAGTATAAAACTGTTTAAAAAACTTACTTAGAAGCTCTCAGTTTAGCTCTGTTGAAAAGGTAGCTGGAAAGCCCACTGCAAGTGGGAAATATTATACACTCTCCCCTCCCCCTTCCTCTGCATATGCAAAGACCCTTTACACAAACAGAAGCAAAATGGAGGAAGAATATCGGTATTCTCCGAAAACTTTGGGGCTTGGTTAGGAGTCTAAAAATCAAAGCAATGGGAAATAAGACACCCCCCTCTTCTTTTGCATATGAAAGACTCTTTACATAAACAGGAGTAAGCTGGAGTAGGTATCTGTCGGTATTCTCCTAAAACTTTGGGGCTTGGTTAGGAGTCTGAAAATCAGAGCAATGTTATTTAAAAAATAAGCAAAAACAGAATTTATGTTTACCTGATAAATTACTTTCTCCAACGGTGTGTCCGGTCCACGGCGTCATCCTTACTTGTGGGATATTCTCTTCCCCAACAGGAAATGGCAAAGAGCCCAGCAAAGCTGGTCACATGATCCCTCCTAGGCTCCGCCTTCCCCAGTCATTCGACCGACGTAAAGGAGGAATATTTGCATAGGAGAAATCATATGATACCGTGGTGACTGTAGTTAAAGAAAATAAATTATCAGACCTGATTAAAAAACCAGGGCGGGCCGTGGACCGGACACACCGTTGGAGAAAGTAATTTATCAGGTAAACATAAATTCTGTTTTCTCCAACATAGGTGTGTCCGGTCCACGGCGTCATCCTTACTTGTGGGAACCAATACCAAAGCTTTAGGACACGGATGAAGGGAGGGAGCAAATCAGGTCACCTAAATGGAAGGCACCACGGCTTGCAAAACCTTTCTCCCAAAAATAGCCTCAGAAGAAGCAAAAGTATCAAACTTGTAAAATTTGGTAAAAGTGTGCAGTGAAGACCAAGTCGCTGCCTTACATATCTGATCAACAGAAGCCTCGTTCTTGAAGGCCCATGTGGAAGCCACAGCCCTAGTGGAATGAGCTGTGATTCTTTCAGGAGGCTGCCGTCCGGCAGTCTCATAAGCCAATCTGATGATGCTTTTAATCCAAAAAGAGAGAGAGGTAGAAGTTGCTTTTTGACCTCTCCTTTTACCAGAATAAACAACAAACAAGGAAGATGTTTGTCTAAAATCCTTTGTAGCATCTAAATAGAATTTTAGAGCGTGAACAACATCCAAATTGTGCAACAAACGTTCCTTCTTTGAAACTGGATTCGGACACAAAGAAGGGACGACTATCTCCTGGTTAATGTTTTTGTTAGAAACAACTTTCGGAAGAAAACCAGGTTTAGTACGTAAAACCACCTTATCTGCATGGAACACCAGATAAGGAGGAGAACACTGCAGAGCAGATAATTCTGAAACTCTTCTAGCAGAAGAAATTGCAACCAAAAACAAAACTTTCCAAGATAATAACTTAATATCAACGGAATGTAAGGGTTCAAACGGAACCCCCTGAAGAACTGAAAGAACTAAATTGAGACTCCAGGGAGGAGTCAAAGGTTTGTAAACAGGCTTGATTCTAACCAGAGCCTGAACAAAGGCTTGAACATCTGGCACAGCTGCCAGCTTTTTGTGAAGTAACACAGACAAGGCAGAAATCTGTCCCTTCAAGGAACTTGCAGATAATCCTTTCTCCAATCCTTCTTGAAGAAAGGATAGAATCTTAGGAATTTTTACCTTGTCCCAAGGGAATCCTTTAGATTCACACCAACAGATATATTTTTTCCATATTTTGTGGTAAATTTTTCTAGTTACAGGCTTTCTGGCCTGAACAAGAGTATCAATAACAGAATCTGAGAACCCTCGCTTTGATAAGATCAAGCGTTCAATCTCCAAGCAGTCAGTTGGAGTGAGACCAGATTCGGATGTTCGAACGGACCTTGAACAAGAAGGTCTCGTCTCAAAGGTAGCTTCCATGGTGGAGCCGATGACATATTCACCAGGTCTGCATACCAAGTCCTGCGTGGCCACGCAGGAGCTATCAAGATCACCGATGCCCTCTCCTGATTGATCCTGGCTACCAGCCTGGGGATGAGAGGAAACGGCGGGAATACATAAGCTAGTTTGAAGGTCCAAGGTGCTACTAGTGCATCTACTAGAGTCGCCTTGGGATCCCTGGATCTGGACCCGTAGCAAGGAACCTTGAAGTTCTGACGAGAGGCCATCAGATCCATGTCTGGAATGCCCCACAGTTGAGTAATGTGGGCAAAGATTTCCGGATGGAGTTCCCACTCCCCCGGATGTAATGTCTGACGACTCAGAAAATCCGCTTCCCAATTTTCCACTCCTGGGATGTGGATTGCAGACAAGTGGCAGGAGTGAGTCTCCGCCCATTGAATGATTTTGGTCACTTCTTCCATCGCCAGGGAACTCCTTGTTCCCCCCTGATGGTTGATGTACGCAACAGTCGTCATGTTGTCTGATTGAAACCGTATGAACTTGGCCTTTGCTAGCTGAGGCCAAGCCTTGAGAGCATTGAGTATCGCTCTCAGTTCCAGAATATTTATCGGTAGAAGAGATTCTTCCCGAGACCAAAGACCCTGAGCTTTCAGGAGTCCCCAGACCGCGCCCCAGCCCATCAGACTGGCGTCGGTCATGACAATGACCCACTCTGGTCTGCGGAAGCTCATCCCCTGTGACAGGTTGTCCAGGGACAGCCACCAACGGAGTGAATCTCTGGTCCTCTGATTTACTTGTATCGTCGGAGACAAGTCTGTATAGTCCCCATTCCACTGACTGAGCATGCACAGTTGTAATGGTCTTAGATGAATGCGCGCAAAAGGAACTATGTCCATTGCCGCTACCATCAAACCTATTACTTCCATGCACTGCGCTATGGAAGGAAGAGGAACGGAATGAAGTATTTGACAAGAGTTTAGAAGTTTTGTTTTTCTGGCCTCTGTCAGAAAAATCCTCATTTCTAAGGAGTCTATTATTGTTCCCAAGAAGGGAACCCTCGTTGACGGAGATAGAGAACTCTTTTCTACGTTCACTTTCCATCCGTGAGATCTGAGAAAGGCCAGGACAATGTCCGTGTGAGCCTTTGCTAGAGGAAGGGACGACGCTTGAATCAGAATGTCGTCCAAGTAAGGTACTACTGCAATGCCCCTTGGTCTTAGCACCGCTAGAAGGGACCCTAGTACCTTTGTGAAAATCCTTGGAGCAGTGGCTAATCCGAACGGAAGTGCCACGAACTGGTAATGCTTGTCCAGGAATGCGAACCTTAGGAACCGATGATGTTCCTTGTGGATAGGAATATGTAGATACGCATCCTTTAAATCCACCGTGGTCATGAATTGACCTTCCTGGATGGAAGGAAGAATTGTTCGAATGGTTTCCATTTTGAACGATGGAACCTTGAGAAACTTGTTTAGGATCTTGAGATCTAAGATTGGTCTGAACGTTCCCTCTTTTTTGGGAACTACGAACAGATTGGAGTAGAACCCCATCCCTTGTTCTCCTAATGGAACAGGATGAATCACTCCCATTTTTAACAGGTCTTCTACACAATGTAAGAATGCCTGTTTTTTTATGTGGTCTGAAGACAATTGAGACCTGTGGAACCTCCCCCTTGGGGGAAGCCCTTTGAATTCCAGAAGATAACCTTGGGAGACTATTTCTAGCGCCCAAGGATCCAGAACATCTCTTGCCCAAGCCTGAGCGAAGAGAGAGAGTCTGCCCCCCACCAGATCCGGTCCCGGATCGGGGGCCAACATCTCATGCTGTCTTGGTAGCAGTGGCAGGTTTCTTGGCCTGCTTTCCCTTGTTCCAGCCTTGCATTGGTCTCCAGGCTGGCTTGGCTTGAGAAGTATTACCCTCTTGCTTAGAGGACGTAGCACTTGGGGCTGGTCCGTTTCTACGAAAGGGACGAAAATTAGGTTTATTTTTGGCCTTGAAAGACCTATCCTGAGGAAGGGCGTGGCCCTTGCCCCCAGTGATATCAGAGATAATCTCTTTCAAGTCAGGGCCAAACAGCGTTTTCCCCTTGAAAGGAATGTTAAGCAATTTGTTCTTGGAAGACGCATCCGCTGACCAAGATTTTAACCAAAGCGCTCTGCGCGCCACAATAGCAAACCCAGAATTTTTCGCCGCTAACCTAGCCAATTGCAAAGTGGCGTCTAGGGTGAAAGAATTAGCCAATTTAAGAGCACGGATTCTGTCCATAATCTCCTCATAAGAAGGAGAATTACTAGTGATCGCCTTTTCTAGCTCATCGAACCAGAAACACGCGGCTGTAGTGACAGGGACAATGCATGAAATTGGTTGTAGAAGGTAACCTTGCTGAACAAACATCTTTTTAAGCAAACCTTCTAATTTTTTATCCATAGGATCTTTGAAAGCACAACTATCTTCTATGGGTATAGTGGTGCGTTTGTTTAGAGTAGAAACCGCCCCCTCGACCTTGGGGACTGTCTGCCATAAGTCCTTTCTGGGGTCGACCATAGGAAACAATTTTTTAAATATGGGGGGAGGGACGAAAGGTATACCGGGCCTTTCCCATTCTTTATTTACAATGTCCGCCACCCGCTTGGGTATAGGAAAAGCTTCGGGGGGCCCCGGGACCTCTAGGAACTTGTCCATTTTACATAGTTTCTCTGGGATGACCAAATTCTCACAATCATCCAGAGTGGATAACACCTCCTTAAGCAGAGCGCGGAGATGTTCCAACTTAAATTTAAATGTAATCACATCAGGTTCAGCTTGTTGAGAAATTTTCCCTGAATCTGAAATTTCTCCCTCAGACAAAACCTCCCTGGCCCCCTCAGACTGGTGTAGGGGCCCTTCAGAAACAATATCATCAACGTCCTCATGCTCTTCAGTATTTTCTAAAACAGAGCAGTCGCGCTTTCGCTGATAAGTGGGCATTTTGGCTAAAATGTTTTTGATAGAATTATCCATTACAGCCGTTAATTGTTGCATAGCAAGGAGTATTGGCGCGCTAGATGTACTAGGGGCCTCTTGTGTGGGCAAGACTGGTGTAGACGAAGGAGGGGATGATGCAGTACCATGCTTACTCCCCTCACTTGAGGAATCATCTTGGGCATCATTTTCTCTAAATTTTGTGTCACATAAATCACATCTATTTAAATGAGAAGGGACCTTGGCTTCCCCACATTCAGAACACAGTCTATCTGGCAGTTCAGACATGTTAAACAGGCATAAACTTGATAACAAAGTACAAAAAACGTTTTAAAATAAAACCGTTACTGTCACTTTATTACTGCAATTGCGAAAAAGTATGAAGGAATTGTTCAAAATTCACCAAAATTTCACCACAGTGTCTTAAAGCCTTAAAAGTATTGCACACCAAATTTGGAAGCTTTAACCCTTAAAATAACGGAACCGGAGCCGTTTTTATATTTAACCCCTTAACAGTCCCTGGTATCTGCTTTGCTGAGACCCAACCAAGCCCAAAGGGGAATACGATACCAAATGACGCCTTCAGAAAGTCTTTTCTATGTATCAGAGCTCCTCACACATGCATCTGCATGTCATGCTTCTCAAAAACAAGTGCGCAATACAGGCGCGAAAATGAGACTCTGCCTATGATTAGGGAAAGCCCCTAGAGAATAAGGTGTCCAATACAGTGCCTGCCGGTTATTTTACAAAATTCCCAAGATTAAAATAATTCCTCAAGGCTATGGAGTATAAAATATGTTTATATATAAATCGATTTAGCCCAGAAAATGTCTACAGTCTTAAAAAGCCCTTGTGAAGCCCTTATTTACTGTCTGTAATAAAATGGCTTACCGGATCCCATAGGGAAAATGACAGCTTCCAGCATTACATCGTCTTGTTAGAATGTGTCATACCTCAAGCAGCAAAAGTCTGCTCACTGTTCCCCCAACTGAAGTTAATTCCTCTCAACAGTCCTGTGTGGAACAGCCATCGATTTTAGTAACGGTTGCTAAAATCATTTTCCTCTTACAAACAGAAATCTTCATCTCTTTTCTGTTTCAGAGTAAATAGTACATACCAGCACTATTTTAAAATAACAAACTCTTGATTGAATAATAAAAACTACAGTTAAACACTAAAAAACTCTAAGCCATCTCCGTGGAGATGTTGCCTGTACAACGGCAAAGAGAATGACTGGGGAAGGCGGAGCCTAGGAGGGATCATGTGACCAGCTTTGCTGGGCTCTTTGCCATTTCCTGTTGGGGAAGAGAATATCCCACAAGTAAGGATGACGCCGTGGACCGGACACACCTATGTTGGAGAAACTATACATTTAAAATGAAAAAAACTTTATGGGCTATATAAATAGATCATCTACAAAACATTTATGCAAAGAAAAAAATAGTGTATAATGTCCCTTTAACCTCTGGCCTCTTGTAACTACAGTCAGGCTGCGGCTTGAGTATATGAAAGGGAAAGTAACAATTCTTATTCATTGCATTACAATAGGGCTCACAAAAATAAACTTAAAGGGACATGAAACCCAAAAAAAATCCTTTCATGATTTAGGTAGAACATTTAATTTTAAACAACTTTCCAGTTTACTTCTATTATCAAATTTGCTTTATTCTATTGGTATCATTTTTTGAAGGAGCAGCAATGCAGTACTGGTTTCTAACTGAACACATGGGAGAGCCAATTACAATCGGTATATACAGTATATATGCATGCAGCCACCAATCAGCAGCTGGAACCTAGGTTATTTGCAGCTCCTGAGCTCACCTAGATAAACCTTTCAGCAAAGGATAACAAGAGAATGAAGCAAATTAAATAATCAAAGTAAATTGAAAAGTTGTTTAAAATCACATGCTCTTACTGTACCATAAAAGAAAATAAATTGGGTTTCATGTCCCTTTAATTTAAAAAAAATTGTATGAAACTAAAAAATTAGATAATTAAATAAAATCAACTAAAATAAAATAAAATTTTATCATTACCTTAACAAGTTACGAAATGATCACTATCTAGCTTAGATATGTGCAATTCGTTTCGGATCGATTCGGAAATTCGGAAAATTCGGCAAATTCGGCGATTCGAATCGAACCGAATTTCCGAATTAAAATACTGCCGAATTACCGAATAAATCCGAATTACTTCGGATTTATTCGATAAATTCGGATGGCCATGGATTACACTAGTATTGTACAGTATAAATCTAATCCCACCTAACACTTACCGAAATTCCGAACCGAACCGAATCGAACCGAATCCAGCCGAATTTAGTACATAATACTAGTCTAATCCCACCTAACATTTACAGAAATTCCGAATTTCCGAACCGAATCCAGCCGAATTTATTCGAATCCGAATGAATCCGAAACAAAACCGAACCGAATTTATTCGAATCCGAATGAATCCGAAACAAATCCAAACCGAATCGATTCAAATTTTTCCGAATTCGAATCGCTCCGAACCGAAATTAAAAAAAATCTGAATCGGTCCGAACCGAATTTTTTCGCCATGCACATGTCTAAGAAAAACAGTTTATTTCTATTCTCATGTTACATTTAGTTTGAAACAAAAATTTTTCTTAGTTTTACTTAATTTTGTAAAGTGTTATCGTACATATTTGATGAATGTGTCTTCAAATGAACTTCAGTGACTATGGTCCCTCTTGTGGATCTGACATGCTTGGAAGGCGCGGTGAACTATACCACAAAAGGAGGTATAGAAATCTTTACCATATCAGTCTGTCCGATTTAAGCTGTCATAAACAATATGTACTGTACTGATTCCTCTTGTGATGAGAAATGTAACTCTGTTTATACTGTTGTATTTTATTATTTTGCTACCTCAATAAAAAGAAGTACTTAAAAAAAAAAAAATTATCATTACATTGCATTAAAAATTGTAATGAAATTGTTCTGAAAAAATTGTATGTTATGTAGAAATTAAAATTCATATTGAAATTTTGCCGGAAAAAAAACCCTTTCTAATGCACATAGCAGAAATCATAATAAAACTGCATTGCAGATGCAAAAACAAATTGTATGCTGTACCTGATAAACTCATTTCTTTCATTACGGTGTGAGTCCATGAGAAGGAAAGGGTAGCTTTTTCTTAAAACTGCTTTATCCTGATAAAAAAAATCAGGTAAGGAGAATCACAATATAGAGCAGAAAGCTCAGGTGCGTTTCTGGCTGAGTAAATGGCTAAAAAAAGAGAACCTTTTAAGACAACAGTTGAATGTCCAGACTATGCATAGGTTCAAACAGCAGAGCCTGAAAGAACCCTCAAAACCAAGTAAAGGTTCCACAGAGGGGAAGCAGGCCTGATAACTGGTCTTATCCTGATCAAAGCTTAAACAAAGGCTTGAATGTCAGGAAGTCTTGAAATCTTCTTGTTATACAATTCTGAAAGGGTAGAAATGTGGCCTTTAAAGGGAAAGTCTAGTGAAAATTAAACTTTCATGATTCAGATAGGGAATGTAATTTTAAACAACTTTCCAATTTTCTTTTCCCATCAAATTTGCTTTGTTCACCTTGTATTCTTTGTTGAAAGCTAGACCTATGTAGGCTCATATGCTAATTTCTAAGACCTTGAAGGCCACCTCTTATCTGAATGCAATTGACAGTTTTCACAGCTAGAGGGCATTAATTCATGTGTGTCATATAGATAACGTGCTAACGCCTGTGGAGTCACCTAGGAGTCAGCACTGATTGGCTAAAATGCAAGTCTGTCAAAAGTACTGAAATATGGGGGCAGTCTGTAGAGGCAATCCCAGGGGTAAAATGTATATTAATATAAATGGTGTTGAATATGCAAAACTGGGAAATTGGTAATAAAGGGATTATCTATCTTTTTAAACAATACAAATTCTGGAGTAGACTGTCCCTTTAATTAAAATTTAAGAAATCTGAAAGAGTTCCAATGGTAATTCTTAGACTCACATCAGGAAAGGAGAACTTTCCAGACAAATACAACTCATAACAGGCTTTCTGGTCTGAATCAGTCTATCACATCTTCTGGAAAAAACGATCTGAGACAAAATCAGACGTTCAATCTCCATGCCATGAAACTGAGAGATTTGAGGTCCTTCCTGAGAGGAAGACGCCAAGGCTGGCTTGAGGACCAGGAAATCACTAACGCATCTAATAGAGTTGCAGAAGAAAGAAGATATCGCACAATACTGGGTAGCATTTAAATCAAGTGAGAAGCTAGGAGATCTATGTCTCACTTTCCAGAACGATTTACAATCTAGTCAAACACCTTCTGACTCAAAGACCATACGCCAGGGTGAAGGTACTGATAAGTAAGGAAGTTTGCTTCCCAATTGTTCACACTCTGAATCACTGAAATCATGCAATGATGGCATTCTGCCCAAGTCAGAATGAGGGTTACCTCTTTCATTGATAAAGCACTTAGAGTTCTACCTTGGTGATTGAGTAAGCCACTACTGAAACATTGTCTAACTGAAATCTCAGCAAAAGACTCCTGTCTTAACAGGGCTAAAGTCTAGAAAGCCCTAAACATTGTTCTTAAATGTTTATCTCTAACCTCACCACCTGAAGAGACCAAATTCCATGCACATTCTGGGATCCCTAGATTGTGCCCCAACTCAGTAGGCTGCAATCCATGGTAATCCCCAATTCAGATGGAGAAATGAGGCTCCCTAACTCAATGATTGGTGAGTTTGCTACCAAGTTGGAGAATGTCTTGTCTTAAAGTCTAAAGAGAACTTCTGAGACAGACTGTTATAATCTACATTCTGCTTTTGCAACATATTAAGCTACAAAAAAAGGTAAGGGGAATCTGTAAACAGTACGGCATCTGAAGCTGCTATGAGACCATCTACTTCCATGCATTGAAGCAGTGTAGGAAGAAGACTTTGATGGAGAAAAGCACAGGGAATCTACAATTAGAGCTTCACAAAGGATGCAAGGTGTGTGTAAGCTGTGGATATGCTGAAAACAGATAAGCCAACCTCCTGACTGCACTCCTCACCACATATGCAATCAAATTCGGATGATCCAAAACGACAAAAAGAGGGGGGAGGTGGCGCCCAAAGGCTATCTGATAATTAGTTACGGAATAAAATTGAAATATACTATTAAAATATATATAAATAAATAAATGAATAAAGCAAATGGCTGCGAGTGTGAATTTCCAAAAATGAACAATTTAATGGCACTTTAAATAATACTCACAATAATATGCAAAAATAAGCAAAATTACTAAATTATAAATTATCTAAAACACCGGTGTCAATAATTTTAACCTAAAAAACATACAGGACTATCTCTCTATACAATTCAATCCTCTTAGATAAAATTTGTAATATTGTACACTGCACTAAAAACACTAAAAATGCAACATAAAAATGTAGCATAAATACTTAAGCAATGATTAAGCAATGGTTATGATACATAACATTCTGTGACTTCAAGACTCGGCGGTCTGTATGTCTAATCAGCTTATAGTCAGAATGAGCTTCAAAAATAGAATGAACCGTGTTGAATAAGGTCAGTCTTGAACTTTGAAAAGATTATAGTGATGTAATCAATTCCCTTTTAGATACAGGTGGGTTTCTAACCAATCTGCAAAAAAAGAGAAGGCTTATCCTTAAATCATTAATACAGCCTCTTATAGCCAACAGTGTCTTTTGGTTGCTGACAAGTGTCTTATAGATAAAACAGGTCTCGGAGCCTGCTCGTTTATCAGCTGTTGCTGGAGATCCTTCCGGTCACAACTATGGCAAGCTTTAAGACAGTTCTCACTTACCCGGTGTTCCGGTGTATGGGGCGGTAACTTTCAGCCACTCGCCTGATATCCTATTGGACTTTACTGTGTTGGTTGAAACAAACTGGGGTAATATTGGTCCGTTTCTTCTAAGTGTGCACACTTACGTTAGTCTCTGCTCCTACCGTCTGCTCAGTGATACAAGTATTCACTAATACTGGCTTAACGGTCCTGGGAGTCAAGGGGGTCCGTGTCATTTCCAAACAAGCTGGATACTGGTGTGGTTTCAACGCGTTTCATCTCTCCAAGGAGCCTTTGTCAAGATCAATTAGAGCTTGCAAGCATTTGCGAGAGATAGCCTCATTATTATTGAGATTATGATGAAGCCCATAAATGCCACTCTGGTATGTGATAGTAGACAGCTTATAGGGTGGTTGACTTTCCAACTATAGGAACAAAGAAGCTAAAGAACTGTGTTCCTATGTTCCTGAGCCATCTGAAAGAAGCAGCCTGTACCAAAATGTCATCTAGATAAGGAGCTACTGCTGAGCTCTGATTTCTCACTATAGACAAAAGAGCTCAGAGAACCTTTGAGAAGATTCTTGGTTGGTATCAGACCACATGGGAGGGGCACACATTGGTAATGAGTGTTTAGAAAGGCAAATCTGAAAAATGTTGTGTGATCCATGTTAATATAGATATGCAAATAGGCATATTTCAAGTCTATGGTAGACATACATTGGCCCTCCTGAACTAAAGGTAATATAGTGTAAAAAACCTACACTTGAAAGTTAAAATATTCAGAAATTTGTTCAGATTTGTGAAATCCAAGATCAAATTGTAAGCTGTGACATTTTTCTTTGAAACAGTGAAAAGGCTTGAATAGAACCCCTGAAAAGGAGTAACTCCCATGGGTTCTAGGTTTGTTACACATGCCAAGAAAGTTCTGGCTTTTAAATAAACTTTTGCAACATAAGACAGGAGGAATCTTCCTCGAGAGGGCAAGATAAAAGTCTATGCAGTACCCCTAGGAAATTATGTTCAGTGCCCAAGGAACATGAACAGATTTTTTCCAAGCCTATTGAATAAGATTTGCTCCCCACCAGAACTGAGTATGGGTTGGGATCTGCACCTTCATGCTGATTTGATTGAAGGGGCAGGTTGTTGGTTTTTTTTGTGGTCTGATTAGACTTAGACCAAGAGTAACCAGGCTTCCAAGTAGACTTGAAAGTTTCTGACTACTGAGACACTGAAGAGGAGGATTTTTGCGTCTTGGGATGACAAAAGGAGTGAAAATGTCTATTGGACTTAAACCTGCCATTAGCTCTTTTGTCTTGTGGCAGGAAAGTTCCTTTACCTCCAGTGACTGTAGCAATGATAGCATCCAGTCCAGATACAAACATGATCTTTTCCTGAAATGGAAGGAAAAAAGTCTGCTTTTACATACTATATTAGCAGACCATGACTTAAGCCATAAGGCTCTTCTAGCCAGATGTCACACCCGTGCCTAGGATTGATCCTCCATCCCTTTTCTCTTCAGTCTTGTGCAGGGGCAGATTATGGCCTAGGCCAACAAGGCCCATGCCTAGGGCGGCAGATTTTGGGGGGCGGCACTCTTACACCCTCTACTGTAGAAGCCCCCAAGACTATTTTAATAAGGGTGTTACACTGACTGAGGCGATCATCACCATTTTGTATTATATTGCACCTTTCTTCAAAATCGCACTTTGTTGGAACAGTGTATGGAGTTTTTAGCACCCGTTTATATAAAGTAGGCTGCACCATACTAGCACACAGGACTTAAACCACGTAGGAGGAGAATCAGCCGGCATGCTGTTTTTCAGCATCCACATCTGATGTTATCTGCTGCAGACACATAAAGCAGAGAGGTGCACAGACAACACAGAGCTAAGTTACAGACCAGTGCAAGTTGGATTGATGCTGACAACAGGTAAAAGTGACATAGCAGAGTTTATTGCCCAGATGCCTGTACGCCAGGGCCGCGGGCTTCTGTGGAGACAAGGAGAGGGTGGGCGGAGCAGAGCAGTAAGGCAGATGTCAGCAGTAGAAGAGCTGTCAATTGTTAGCTGGAACATTTCAAATTGACCCCTTTATGTAGGTAAGAGAAAATATTAATTTTTAAAGTGAGCCTGCTATCTTCGCTTGCTACAGTTTCCGTTTTCAGAGAACTTTTTTACTTACATTGGTAGGCATCTCACAACTCACAGGAACCCTTTTTTAGCAAATTTCAGAAGGCAGCCCCTGGAAGTTTCATTAAGGTTTTCCAAGTCTGATCTGGACAATGTTAGTTGATTTAGCTGAAAGATTTTGATGTAAGAGAAGAACCAAAATGCCTATCACATCTCTCCATATTTCAAATTGGCCCTGGAATTTTTTTTAAGACTGGTCCAGCTCCCCTGGCCCAGCCCCCACACCCCTTACCTTGCCTGCCAAATCCTGTGTTCTAAAGGGAGTGATCTGCCCCCCTAGGTCCCCAAACCGACAGCAGGAGTGAAGTGGCCTTGAATAGATGTGCTATGCTTGTGCACAAGGCTCGCTCCATGACCTCCCTGGAGACTCCTTTTCTTCTGTTCAATTGATGTGGCACTGCAGCATCGGCAGCCCATCGGCCCACAGGAAAACTCCCAGTGGGCCAATCCGGCACTGCTTCCTGAAAAATATTCCAGACAATCTTGAATTCCCTTATAGTCTTTGTCCTTACTGTTTACTGAATCTATCACTATTTCTGCAAAGAAGTCTTCCCACAAATTACTTATGAACCTACTATACTTCAATTTAACACCATAAGCCATTGTTCTGGGGTTGCTCTTTATGTGAATAGGAACTTAATGAGGTATGATTTATTACGCCATTAAGAGAGTGAATAACAAGTATGGACGCTTTGGTGATGATAGTATTTGTGACTGAATAAAGCGCTTAGTTTTATTAGATTTGTGGACATAATAAAAAAGTGATGTCATTTTTTTTAGTAAATGAGCATCTTGCTTATGTTTTTGAGAAATGTAGATGAGTGTCCCTTAAAGGGACATTTTAAAAACTAGAATGAAATGTAGGAGCAGCAGTGACAAAAATGTTTTGTTTAATGGACATTGTACAATAAAATTATTTTTCCCTTAATGTGTACCCAATGACTTGTTATGGTAGCTGCAGAGTATGAAACATATGGGAAATTGCTCCTTTTGGTTTATTTTTGTATATGAATATAGCTGTTTTCCGCATAGAAGACTCAATCTCAAGAACATGCCCATTTAAGTGGGCTGAGCCTGCAGAAATAGCAGACCTCCTAATCTTATCCATCCTCTATCCTGCTTATCTTATCTCTCTATCTTTACAAAATAACCAGTACTTAAAGAGAGCAATTGAAAATGAAAATGAAATACCTATCTCTTCTACACATGCTTTCTGCTTCTTTTTTCCATAGGTTTTCTATAGCAAATACTAAAATATCCTTATTTTTAGTATAGGTGGCGGCAAAAACAGCTATTTTAAATGACAAAAATGTAAAGGAGCTACTTGTAAACAAATTGATAAACTACAAAGGGTAAGACGGATCATTGGGAACACATTAAAGTATAGAAAAAAATAACAACAGTTAAACTTCCTTTCTAAGCCAAGTAGTGGCCAGGTAAGGGCCAGATCACAAGTGGTGCACTAATCATAGCGAGCGCAATAACCAATATTGCTTGACCGCGGTACCATTAGCGTGCGACTTTGATATTACAAGTTCATGGTAAACATATATACACATATAAACACATATATACCTATATATACACATAGATGTATATACTTTTAAGCCCTTCCCAGTCAAATACCTTGAAACACGCAATATATTTTAGTAATTTTTGTCCTTTTTATTTTAAAATATATATCTATACCTGTATATATTCACATAGATAAATAGCTATATATATATATATATATATATATATATATATATATATATATATATATATATATATATCAGTTTCTATATACTGTATATATAAAAGAAGTCCTGACTGAGTGACTGAATGACGGACTAATCAACGCCCAGCTTAAACCGCTTAACCTAGGAACCTGAAATTTTAAAAATATGTTGTTTTTATGACGTTGGCACCCACTAAGAAAGGAATTTTGGAAATTACGTCCCTAAGGGGGGTGAAAAACGGGGGTGCATTTTTTTATGAGGATACCTATATCTCAAAAACCGAAGCTGTTACAGACGTGAAAATTGGTATTTAGATTTTCCTTGAAAAATAAAGAAATACGTGTTTTACCATTTCCCAAAAATCCACTTAACGGGGTCAAAATAGTGGAGCTTATTTATGAGGATACCTATATCTCAAAAACTGAAGATGTTACAGACGTTATAATCGGTAGTTCGAATCTCCTTTAAAAATAAAGAAACACTTGTTTTACCATTTCCCAAAAATCCACTTAAGGGGGGGGGGTCAAAAGGGGGGCTTATTTATGAGGATACCTATATCTCAAAAACCGAACATGTTACAGACGTACAAATTGGTATTTAGATTTTTTTAGATACTTTCTTGCACCAGAATGACATGGGCAGTGAGATCTGAGAATATATAAGGCATACCAGCTTTAATATTGTGGTTAAATACTTTTTAAAATGGCATAGGTGAAAAAAAATGTTACAGCCAATCAGGAAGTAGCACGTCAGAATGTGACAGAGACCACCTGGTACAGATAAAAACCTTGCATCGCTTTCAGCAATCTCCATCTTATGTTTGCTTCTAGTTCAGATAAACGTTTTTCTCAGTACAATAAACAATGTGTATTTTCAGAAAAATCCCCAGGCTTACATTTGGCAAAGTAAAACCGGTGTAAAATGCTTAGAGAAGACAATGAGACCTCTAAGAAAACTTCAGACACGCCAGAGGAATATTACTGTTCAACCTGCTTGCCAAGGGCAGGAGATTCATTTTATAAAAAGAAAAATATCAAGGATGATATGAAATTTTACATTGTACATTAAGAACAATGTTTACCGTGAACATTAAAGGGACATAAAACCCCAAAATGTTCTTTACTGTTTCAGATAGTGAGGCCTATTTAACAAAGGTCTGTCGGACCTGATCCGACAGTGCGGATCAGGTCCGACAGACCTCGCTGAATGCGGAGAGCAATACGCTGAAAATGTTAGCTCATGGATAAATAACTGGATAAAAGATAGGGAGCAACGAGTAGTAGTAAATGGATCATACTCAGATTGGACAAAGGTAATCAGTGGCGTCCCCCAGGGATCAGTACTGGGCCCTGTTCTTTTTAATATTTTTATAAATGACTTGGAGCAAGGATTAAATAGCGACATCTCTATTTTTGCAGATGATACTAAGTTAAGTAAGGTCATAAGGTCAGAGCAGGACGAACTCTCTTTACAAAGGGATTTGCTAAAATTAGAACTATGGGCAAGTGAATGGAAAATGAGATTTAATACGGAAAAATGCAAGGTTCTACATTTTGGAAGTAAAAATAAGCAGGCTACGTAATTTTTAAATGGGACAAGACTTAGCCAAAGACAGGAGGAAAGGGATTTGGGAGTAGTAATAGATAACAAGCTAAAGATGGGTGCACAATGCAGGGCAGCGGCTTCAAAGGCTAATAAGATACTAGCATGTATTAAAAGAGGCATTGATTCAAGGGAGGAAAGCATAATTCTGTCATTATATAAAGCCCTGGTAAGACCTCACCTTGAGTTTGGAGTGCAGTTCTGGGGACCAATTGCTAAAAAAGATATTGCAGAACTAGAAAAAGTTCAGAGAAGGGCCACAAAGCTAATAAGGGGATTGGAGAAATTAACCTATGAGGAGAGGCTAGCCAAACTGGGTCTGTTTTCTTTAGAAAAAAGGCGCTTGAGAGGTGACATGATTACTTTATATAAATATATTCAAGGCCCATATACAGAGATGGCAGAAGCTCTGTTTATTCCAAGAAAATTGTTTCTGACAAGAGGTCATAATTTAAGGTTGGAGGAAAGGAGATTTAATCTCCTGCAACGGAAACGTTTTTTCACTGTAAGAGCAATAAAATTGTGGAACTCCTTACCAAAGGAGGTAGTGAATGCCAATACCATAGATACATTTAAAAATAGTCTGGATAAATTTCTGTATATAAACAAAATTCATGGATATGATTGCTAGTATTAAATGGGTCACATTTTAATGGGGTTATTTAAGCTTAACTGGAGCTTTTTGTAAGTATTTTAGATTTGTATAGGTTGAACTCGATGGACTTCAGTCTTTTTTCAACCTTATCTACTATGTTACTATGTTAGCTGGTGCAACCCCGCCCCCTGCAGATTCGCGGGCAATCGGCCGCTAGCAGGGGGTGTCAATCAACCCGATCGTACTCGATCGGGTTGAATTGTGGCGATCTCTGTCCGCCTGCTCAGAGCAGGCGGACAGGGTTATGGAGCAGCGGTCTTTAGACCGCTGCTTCATAACTGCTGTTTCTGGTGAACCTGCAGGCTCGCCAAAAACACGGGCCCTCAAGCTCCATTCAGAGCTTGATTAATTCGCCTCATAGTGTTCAATTTCAAACAACTTTCCAATTCATTTCTATTATCAAATTTGCTTTGTTCTCTTGGTATTCTATGTTGAAAAGTATACTTAGGTAGGTTCAAAAACAGCAATGTCCTACTGGGAGCTAGCTGCTGATTGGTGCCTGCACAAATATGCTTCTTGTCATTGGCTCACCCATTGTCTTCAGATAGTTCCCAGTAGTGCATTGATGTTCCTTCAAAAAGGATACCAAAAGAATGAAGCAAATTTGATAATAGAAGTAAATTGGACATTTGTATAAATTTGTATTCTCCATTTGAATCATGAAAGAAACATTTTGGGTTTCATGTTCCTTTAATTTTTTAAACATTTTTTTCTGTGTACCATAAGAATTTTACTGAGTGCTTTAAATTTGCATTTGCTGCATACTTAAAACACAATTTAATGTGCATTATATAAGATTTTTAATGCATGTTTTATTATAATTTGTATTTTTAACTTTTATTACACTTTTTTAAACTACTAATATTATTTACTCCAAATCCGCAGTGAATATTTCTCTCCTTTACAAACAGAAATGTAGGGTACGTCCCTTATTGATGTACACAGCTTTAAAGAATAAGCCTATTCTCAGTACTGCTTTATTTTGCATTATTGAAAACACTTTTTCTATTCACTTTTTTATACAAAGGTACAATTTATACTGGTCTGAAGTTTATATTAGTTCAGTAGATTATTCACTTTTTTTTTTAATTGTTTAAATTGTGTTGACTTTTAGAGTAAGGATTTCAGATTTTTTGTTTTAACATTATGGTATTAGCTGTTTTATGCAACTTCTCAACCAAAAAAATGTAACATCCTCAAGTTAAATGTTATTTGTGCAAGTACCCCCAAACTATTGCACTAAGGTTGGACAACTTTTTCTCTTAAAGAACCAGTCAACACAGTAGATTTGCATAATCAACAAATACAATATAACAAGACAATGCAATAGCACTTAAGTCTGAACTTCAAATGGGTAGTAGATTTTTTTTCTGACAATTTTAAAGGTTATGTCTTTTTCCACTCCCCCTGTACCATGTGACAGCCATGAGCCAATCACAAATGCATACACGTACCATGTGACAGCCATCAGCCATTCACAAATGCATACACACTTATTCTTGCACATGCTCAGTGAGAGCTGGTGACTCAAAAAGTTTAAATATAAAAAGACTGTGCACATTTAGTTAATGAAAGTAAATTGGAAAGTTGTTTAAAATGGCATGCTCTATCTGAATAATGAAAGTTTAATTTTGATTGAGTGTCCCTTTAAAGGCTATACAGTAAAAAATTTAGGTTTACAGTTGAAAATGCAAAATCCAGGGCATTTCTATAAAAGTAAAACAAAACAAAAGTACAACATTTTTTGATGAAATTCAAAACATGATAATCAAATTTGACGCCCAGAAACTTATTTTCATTTTTGTGAAAAAATAGCGCTTTAAATTTTCAAAATTGTTTGACAGTTGCTTTCCTTTGAGTTAGAAATATTGTGTCAAACTATATACATAAGGTCACAATTGAACAGCTCTGCCGTTATAGAGGGTAAAAAAGCCATAAACAATAAATGTTTAAACTAGACTGGTCCTGCTGTACTTAGCATATCGATGATGAAACCAGCTTCCTCCAATCATTGCGTGGCCTCACGAGCTGGATGCCTTGGGGTGCTAGCAATGATTGGAGGAAGCTGGTTTCATCCTTGCGGTGCTAAGTACAGAGAAGCTGTGGGAGGAGGATCGCCGGTCTGGTTTTCCTAAAGAAAAAGGTTAGTATTTAAAAAAATGCTTCAATGTATATTTTAATGAATGAAAGTGACACTGTTTTTAATAGTATTTTTAAAAACCCTGGCACTTATTCATTCAAATTTACATTCACTTTAAGGAAATTGAAATGTGAATTTCATATAATTTTCTTATTTTTCGCCCGATTTGGCTTCTAAACCATAGTATGCCTTCCCCTGCTATAGGGCATAGTCATCAGACTAATAAGGGAGTTAGAAAGATTTCCTCATACAGCAAAGTAGGAGGTCCGAGCTGCTGTTTCTCTATCCTTGGCTTTGTACAGTGATATCTGTAAAATGGGCAGGTTTCCTAGATCTTTTTTTTATTAATTAAGAAACAGCCCACACTAAATGAAACCTATGGTTAATCATCAAGAGTTGGCACTCAGCATTATACAGCACGGCAAGCCTGAGCCGGTGAGGATTAGTCAAAGCATCATGTGCTTCCTGAAAGAAAAAAAATCCCAAACGAGTTATTACAACCAGGAACTTTTGTTAAATTAGTGTTAGACGAACTTTGTTTTTGTGCCAACTTTGGGAGGTGCCAGTGTGATTGCGTATAAAGCTTAGCCAGCCTCTGTCTGCTCACACATAGAGAAAGGACTTGGAAGCACTGAGCATTAAATAAAAGATGAAAACAATTAGTGAGGTGTGCCATTGTACACTTTAATAGCTTCCCTCCTTTGGGCGGAATTAAACCGCCTGTGAATGTTTGGGTGTGTCGCGCACACACAATGCTTAGTCGTGATTTTGTGGTGGAATTGACATGATGGTTTACAAGCACCTCTCCATATTTAATGGGCCTATAGTAATGACAGATTTGTGCTATACTCCTTAAAGGGACACTGTATTGTAATTTTCTGTCATCCATGTGAGCTTCCTCTATTTGTTTTTGTACAAGAAATATAGAAAGTAAAAGCTTTTTAAATGTAATTTGGAACTAATACAGCTGTATCACTTGTGTACTTGCTAACTGCTCATTGGCTGATGGGCACTTCCTACTAATGGTCGTTGGCTAGCAGGTGTTGTGCAAGACGCATATGCAAAGGGGAATCACATAGTGTAACACTATAGGTAAAACTTTAAAAGCTCAAGATAATGATAGTGTGCTGATATTCCAGCTGACTGATTACCGGCTATATTCCTTTCCTTTCAAGGCCGGATTGGCCTGCCATGAAATCAGGAGATTTCCCAGTGGGCCGCAGCAGCTAAGGCTGGCCAGATAAAATTTAAAGGGACAGTCTACTCCATAATTTTTATTGTTTTAAAAAAAAATAGATAATTCCTTTATTACCCATTCCCCATTTTTGCATAACCAACACAGTTATATTAATACACTTTTTACCTCTGTGATTACCTTGTATCTAAACCTCTGCAGACTGCCCCCTTATTTGAGTTCTTTTGACAGACTTGCATCTTAGCCAATCACTGCCCTATTATAAGTAACTCCACGTGCCTGAACGCAATGGTATCTATATGGCACACATGAACTAACACCCTCTAGCTGTGAAAAACTGTCAAATGCATTCAGATAAGAGACAGCCTTCAAGGGCTTAGAAATTAGCATATGAGCATACCTAGGTTTAGCTTTCAACTAAGAATACGAAGATAACAAAGCATATTTGATGATAAAAGTAACTTGGAAAGTTGTTTCAAATTACATACCCTGACTGAATCATGAAAGTTTAATTTTGACTAGACTGTCCCTTTAAGGGGGTGGTGCTGCTGGTGAGGCGATGCAGCTGTATAACCTCTCTTCTCCTCTGAGCTATACATATTAAAGTGAATGTAAAGTTTAATGAATAAGTGCCAGGTATCTAAAACCAATCTTAAAAACAGGGGAACTTTCATTCATTTAACTTTAAAAATGCTTACCTTTCTTTATGGAAAACAGATCAATGATCCTCTGCCCGTATCTCCTGCTGTAGTTAGCACAGCAATGACTAATCCGTCTTCCTCCAATCATTGCGTTGCCAAAGGGGGCACACAATGATTGGAGGAAGCCTGATTCGTCATTGCTGTGTTAACTACAGTAGGAGATGGGGCGGAAGATCGCCGGTCTGTTTTCCATAAAGAAAGGTATTTTAAAAAATAAGTGTCATTGTAAAGTTTAATGAATGGAAGTGACCCTGTTTTTAAGATTAGTTTTAGATACCGGGCACTTATACATTAAACTTTACAATCACTTTAAGGTCACAAAGAATTTTCTTAGACAATGTACCATTTTACTAAAATGGTTTCTAGTGTTTAGTCAAGTCACGCTGTGAGACAGAATGGCATGCTGTTTTGAGTGTCTTCTCCAGATCATACTATGTAGTCATGGATGAAATTGGGTTGTATGGTGCCCATAAAACAACAATCTGATAAAAAATATTACAAATTAATATAAATTTATTCTGAAAAATAAATATTGGGGGAAGGAGTATCTCAGTAATCCCCCTGAGAAAAAAATGGGCTTGTGGATCCTATGGGCTCAACAGAAAATAGGGCTGGTCATCAGAACTGTTTTTTATAACTAGTCCGGCCCTTGCTCCCTCGTATGGTGCGAGCACACCCAGGACAAAGATGCAGTAACAGTTTAGTACAAATATTTGTTTATAAAAATATGCCAACGCAATGTGTTTCTCAGATTTCATCGGGCAGTGTCCATTAGCAAACAGGTACTTCCTGTCAATGCTCATGGGCTGAAAGATACTTCCTGTTTTAGCTCATTGTGAATTATAGGCCTGTGCAGGAATTCTTGTGAAAATGCAACACACGAATATCTGTGAAAATCCAGATCTTATTGTGTTGCACTTTTACAAGTATAAATCTGACTAAAAAAAAGCAGTGAGCGGCCGCCTTCTTCCACATTCTGCAGCTAACAAAGCTGACGAATGCACAGGCCTAGTGAATTAGTAGAAATTACCTAATCATACGGGTTTGTTAGTTTTAATATAAAATGAGCAACCTATACTGGTATGTTAGCTTTTAATGTAAATTTAAACAGTTTTTACTTTATTTAGGTAAAACTGCCTACATGTTAAAAAACTGCACTTTCATATGGATGACAGAGAATGTTTAAATATGCTGTCTCTAACTCAGCTGATCTCTCTGGGTTGTATACTATCAGAAACTATAGGGTTAATATATATTACAAAAGGAAAGGTACTTTCCAACTTCCTCATATTCCCAGCAAAGGCAGGGAAGGAACAATGTGGAGGTTTTGAAGACTGTAGTAAAACACCCAGATGGTAAATTCATTACATATGCAGGAAGGGATGATAGCTTGAGATTAGTTAGAAAATATGTATTTAAAGGGACATTAAACAATTTGAGATTGTAATATAAAATGCAAAGTAAAACTAAATTTGCAATATACTGTTTTGTCCCCTTTTAATGTAATTTAACCATGAAAACGTTGGGCTTTCCCATTCTGTTGGGTTTCTAAAACTTAGTTATCCTAGATTTAAAAACCTGTTTTTCTTATCTCATATCCGCTGCTGAGACCAGTTAGTAACAGTTGTAAATGAGCTAATAAAGTAACTATCTTTCAGGATGTTAAAGGGAAATTCCGGTCAAAATGTAAATGCACATAGATGAATGACATCTTTGAATAGAAACCTATTTGCAATATACATGTATTGGCAAAAATGCTTCTAGTTAAAGTTATCACTGCTTTAGTGTCAGCATTTTTCTCTGCACGTGCATGTGAAGCATAACAAGATATTCTCAGTGCACCAGCATTTTAAATACTGCAGCTGTATCATGTCACCGATTAACTGATTGAGTCATTACAAGCACCTTAGGCTCTCTGAGCAAGTGCTGTGTTTAAAATGCTGGTGCACGGTGCATACTTAAATACACTTTTGAAACAGTTATAGTTTTTATTTTAATACATGTATATTACAAAAATGCATCTATTCGAAAACTGCTGGAATATCCCTTTAAGTCTCTTTAACGTTTCTGTTGTCCCTAATTGTCCTTAGCAGAAGAGATTAAATAAGGGAAACCTGGGTAATAACTTGTTGGTGCACATTATTTATAGAAATCAAAACGTTACACTTATTTCTTCAATGTTTAAGCAATCTACGTCATTTAAAAAATACATAATCCTTAGGGTATTTTTTGCTTTGAATATATAATTCTATCTAGCATTTATTTACTGTGTAATATCCCTTTTAAAAGTGCTAAATGTATCAGCGGTATTATCGATTGGGCTTGAGTGCAACAATTAACTCAGCACTTGTATCGCTTCCAGCATTATGAACTATATGAATAATGTACAGGGCACACAGATTGTGTATTATTCTTTGCTCAAGGTCACGCAAACGATAACGCAACCTGCGCTGTTGAGCTCCAAATAGAGCATGCATTTTTAAATAACTTTCCAATTTACTGATATTATCGTATTTACTGTGGTTTCTTGGTATCCTTGGTTGAAAAGCATACCTAGGTAGGCTCAGGAGTAGCAATGCACTACTGGGAGCTAGCTGCTGATTGGTGGCTGCACAAATATGCCTCTTGTCATTCACTCACTGGATGTGCTTAACAAGGTCCCAGTAGTGCATTGCTGCTCCTTTAGCAAAAGGATATCAAGAGAATGAAGCAAATTTGATAACAGAAGTAAACTAGGAAGTGGTTTAAAATTGTGTGCTCTATATGAATCATGAAAGAAAAATTAGAGGTTTTATGTCCATTTAATAGTTCTCGCTGCTTAAATGGACAGTTCCCTGAAGTTCTGATTGGCTGACTCCTTCTGTCACTCATACTCAGATCCCTAAAGTTCTGAGTGGCTGACCACTACTGCCACAGCCAACGTGAATTTCCCGATTGGCTGACTTCTGCTGCCACTCATACTCAGTTCCCTAAACTTCTGATTGGCTGACCACTTCTGTCAATCGTATTAGTTTCCTGGTGGCCCCAATGGTTGACCATTGCTGTTACTGTTACTCAAGTCTTTGAAGTTCTTATTAGCTGCGGTCGATTGCTGTCACTTTTACTCAGTTTTCTAGAAAGCATATTCATTGACCATTGCTATCATTCCTTACTTCTCTATAATCATAAATTAATATATTTAAATAACCTATTTCCATGGTAATTAGACAACAACAAATCAATAGTCAGTGGTGTCACTAGGGCTGGTGTCACCCGGTGCAGTAAGTTATGGTGTCACCCCCCCATCCCAGAAAGCAGACACACACAAACACAAAAACACAGACACACACACATACAAACACTCAGACACACTCAGATGCACACACAAACACTTGGAAACACACTCAGACACACACACAAAAACACACACACACAAAAACACTCAGACACACACTCAAAAATACTCAGACACACACACACAAAAACACTAAGACACACACACAAAAACACTCAGACACACACAAACACACACACAAAAACACTCAGACACACACACACAAAAAAAACACTCAGACACACACACAAAAACACTCAGACACACACACAAAAATACTCTGACACACACACAAAAACACTTAGGCACACACACTCAGGCTCTGTCCCTCTGAGATAGCCATATGTTCCTCTTTGCAGCATTTCCCTCACACACACAAACTCAGACACACACACATACAAAATATGTTAACTGCACTACATTAATTATAAATCTCATGCCTAGAGATGCTCCCTGGCTCAACAGAGCATCAAATAAAAGATAAACAGTGCACTCTAAAAATAAATCACTAAAGAAAAGGTTTAGGCGCGCAAACTATGACAATTCTGCTCTCTGACTCTGTTCCAAGTCTGTCAGTGCACAGCCCCGGGTCGCGTGCCTACCGCTTCTTATGGCCAATCACCTCTGCACTCTGCCCACCCCCAGACCCCGCCCGCCCTTCCCTCCTACCTCTTCAGTGTGCGCTCAGTGTACCGTAACCGTTCCGGTCTGGTGGGCATCATACGTGGCTCCTTTACTTTAGAGACAGTGACAGACAGTCATGCGGTCAAGTGCCAGGCATCCCCCTCACGATTTCCTGGTTCCCGTTTGGAGAGGCAGCACAGCAATGAGTGACTCCACTGCTCCACACGTCACTGAGCAGTGAGCACAGATAGGCAGGCAGGTTTAGGCTAACAGCGCAACTTTGCAAGCCCAACGGCACGCCCACAACATTCATAGTGAAATTTTGCAGGGGAGGAGCAAAGTACAAACAAGCAAAAGCAGCCGGGGAAAACTATTTGTGGAAATTGCGGCGCAGGCTCAAGGGGCAAAAAAATTAAGTGTGTCTACAACTTCCCCAGTCCCACTAGTGTTTACAACGACTGGCCCCTGTAATAAAAAAATCTATGCATCTCTACATTGTATTTCTTTGAAATTCAATGAAATGTAAAAAAAATACATTTTCTGGTGGTGTCACCCCCTGGAGGGTGTCAGCCAGGTGCGGCCCGCACCCCCTAGTGACGCCACTGTCAATAGTTATTGGAACAAAATACAATAGATATAATGGCTGCTCCTGCAACAAGCTGACCCTTATCGCGGTAATAATATTATATATATTTATAAACCTACTGTGAACAAGCAGAATCAATAACCATTAACAGTATATTTTCTGTACAATGAATAATCATCCTTTATTAGTTGTTTTGGCAAAATTCTTCATAGATTTGATTGAATAAATTGATCTGCATAAAAGTAGATGAAACTTTCAAGTACCCTGCAACAAATGTTGGACTTTTTTTTCCAAATTACATAATGATTCAGCCTTCCCAACTGTCCCTATTTGAGAGGGACTGTCCCTGATTCTGAGCTCTGTCCCTCTGAGATAGCCATATGTTCCTCTTTGCAGAATTTCCCTTAGCCCCCCCACAGAACATCCAGACACGCCCACAAACCACTCAGACACACCCACAGACTGCCCAGATACACCAACGAACCGCCCAGACACAACCTCAATCCCATCTACTAACCACCCACTATCCCACCCCCTCTCAACACGGCTCGTCCCACAAAACGGCGGCCAGTCTCATCAACCTTCTGAGTCCCTGATTCCCAGCTACAAATGTTGGGAGGTATTTAATATTTTAATGACTAAAATAGTGATTTGAAGCCTAAAATCTTAGGGGTAGATTTAACAAGCAGCAGATGCTGCTATCTACCTCCGTACTTTCCAGATCACTGGAAATGTAAGTTAAGAAGCAGCGGTCAGAAGACTGCTGCTCCTTAACTTGTCCACCACCTCTGAGGCAGCGGACAGCAATCAGCCCGATCAGATACGATCGGGTAGATTGACACCCCCTGCTAGTGGCTGCAAATGTGCAGGGGTTGGTATTGCAAAAGCATTTCACGAGAAATGTTTGTGCAATGATAAATGCCGACAGCATATGCTGTCGGCATTTATCGATGTCGGACGGACATGGTCCACTACAGCGGATCATGTCCGTCCGATAAATGATAAATCGGCGCCTTAGTGTGATCTTGTATTATCTATTTTGTAACTGTTCATTATCTCTTAGCTTTCATTCTACATTTACAACATACGTTAAGATCACCATTTTATTCTGAGGTTTCTAGTCGCTGTTGCTTCTAGTTACATGAGCTTAGGGAAAGACCTATGCTGTATTTTGTATCAGCAGTTACTCAGAAAGCTGAGCAGAATACTCAGCAAATATATTTTTTTTCTGGAAAATTCAGAACTGATAACTCCTTTGAGGTTTGAATGCACCTACCAGCTACGTTGGTTAATATTTTGTCTGTCAAGAATGGCTACAACGCATTTCGCTAACTCAATTACAACTCTATTACGATAACAATTTTTTCTGAACTTGTTTAGAACCTACTTTTCAACAGTACATGGGTTTTACTTTATTCTTTGATAGACATTTTTTTAACCCCCCCCCCGCCCCCCCCAAAAAACTTTTTACAATTGTCTAAAATTATAAAGCATTGTCCCAGTAAAGCGATGTTACTGTAAATGTTTGATTTGCAACATTCATGTAGAACAACATTAATCAAACTTCCTATAAACCAATGGCCATATGTGTTTACAGACAAGCCATGAGGTGCCAAATTCTAATTCTTTTTTGTTTTTGTTTTTTTTAGATTTTATTTGTTTGTTCTGTTTTGAAGCAATTTTTTGTGATGCCGGTATCTTTCACAGTGGAAACACACCAAGAAATGGACAGTTACAAGACAAGTACAACTCTATCAATTATAACAAAGCTTAAAGGGACACAAAACTCAAATTGTTTACTTTCATGATTTAAAGAGAAGCTTACATTTTAAAGAACTTTCCAAATTTTAAAGAACTTTCCAATCTACTTATATTATCTAGTTTGTTTCTTCCTCTTGGTATTCTTTGTTGAAAAGCATACCTAAGTAGGCTCAGGAGATGTTGATTGGTGGCTGCACATATATTTCTCATGTTAATGGTTCACCCATGTGTATTGGGGGGTTCGTCAACAAAGGATGCAAAGAGAATGAAGCAAATTAGATAATAGAAGTAATTTGAAAAGTTGTTTTAAATTGTATTCTCTACCTGAATCGTGAAATAATTAAAATTGAGTTTCATGTCGTTTTAACTGAGACTCAAGGCTGTGACAAGTTGCCGGTATAAATCTTTATGAATTCTCTCAGTTTTCAAGTTTTGATACTGCTAAAAACATAATTTATGTAAGAACTTACCTGATAAATTCATTTCTTTCATATTAACAAGAGTCCATGAGCTAGTGACGTATGGAATATACATTCCTACCAGGAGGGGCAAAGTTTCCCAAACCTTAAAATGCCTATAAATACACCCCTCACCACACCCACAAATCAGTTTAACGAATAGCCAAGAAGTGGGGTGATAAGAAAAAAAGTGCGAAGCATAAAAAATAAGGAATTGGAATAATTGTGCTTTATACAAAAAAATCATAACCACCACAAAAAAGGGTGGGCCTCATGGACTCTTGTTAATATGAAAGAAATGAATTTATCAGGTAAGTTCTTACATAAATTATGTTTTCTTTCATGTAATTAACAAGAGTCCATGAGCTAGTGACGTATGGGATAATGACTACCCAAGATGTGGATCTTTCCACACAAGAGTCACTAGAGAGGGAGGGATAAAATAAAGACAGCCAATTCCTGCTGAAAATAATCCACACCCAAAATAAAGTTTAACAAAAAACATAAGCAGAAGATTCAAACTGAAACCGCTGCCTGAAGAACTTTTCTACCAAAAACTGCTTCAGAAGAAGAAAATACATCAAAATGGTAGAATTTAGTAAAAGTATGCAAAGAGGACCAAGTTGCTGCTTTGCAGATCTGGTCAACCGAAGCTTCATTCCTAAACGCCCAGGAAGTAGATACTGACCTAGTAGAATGAGCTGTAATTCTCTGAGGCGGAATTTTACCCGACTCAACATAGGCAAGATGAATTAAAGATTTCAACCAAGATGCCAAAGAAATGGCAGAAGCTTTCTGGCCTATCCTAGAACCGGAAAAGATAACAAATAGACTAGAAGTCTTACGGAAAGATTTCGTAGCTTCAACATAATATTTCAAAGCTCTAACAACATCCAAAGAATGCAATGATTTCTCCTTAGAATTCTTAGGATTAGGACATAATGAAGGAACCACAATTTCTCTACTAATGTTGTTGGAATTCACAACTTTAGGTAAAAATTCAAACGAAGTTCGCAACACCGCCTTATCCTGATGAAAAATCAGAAAAGGAGACTCACACGAAAGAGCAGATAATTCAGAAACTCTTCTAGCAGAAGAGATGGCCAAAAGGAACAAAACTTTCCAAGAAAGTAATTTAATGTCCAATGAATGCATAGGTTCAAACGGAGGAGCTTGAAGAGCTCCCAGAACCAAATTCAAACTCCAAGGAGGAGAAATTGACTTAATGACAGGTTTTATACGAACCAAAGCTTGTACAAAACAATGAATATCAGGAAGAATAGCAATCTTTCTGTGAAAAAGAACAGAAAGAGCGGAGATTTGTCCTTTCAAAGAACTCGCGGACAAACCCTTATCTAAACCATCCTGAAGAAACTGTAAAATTCTCGGTATTCTAAAAGAATGCCAAGAAAAATGATGAGAAAGACACCAAGAAATATAAGTCTTCCAGACTCTATAATATATCTCTCGAGATACAGATTTACGAGCCTGTAACATAGTATTAATCACGGAGTCAGAGAAACCTCTATGACCAAGAATCAAGCGTTCAATCTCCATACCTTTAAATTTAAGGATTTCAGATCCGGATGGAAAAAAGGACCTTGTGACAGAAGGTCTGGTCTTAACGGAAGAGTCCATGGTTGGTAAGATGCCATCCGGACAAGATCCGCATACCAAAACCTGTGAGGCCATGCCGGAGCTATTAGCAGAACAAACGAGCATTCCCTCAGAATCTTGGAGATTACTCTTGGAAGAAGAACTAGAGGCGGAAAGATATAGGCAGGATGATACTTCCAAGGAAGTGATAATGCATCCACTGCCTCCGCCTGAGGATCCCGGGATCTGGACAGATACCTGGGAAGTTTCTTGTTTAGATGAGAGGCCATCAGATCTATCTCTGGGAGCCCCCATATTTGAACAATCTGAAGAAATACCTCTGGGTGAAGAGACCATTCGCCCGGATGCAACGTTTGGCGACTGAGATAATCCGCTTCCCAATTGTCTACACCTGGGATATGAACCGCAGAGATTAGACAGGAGCTGGATTCCGCCCAAACCAAAATTCGAGATACTTCTTTCATAGCCAGAGGACTGTGAGTCCCTCCTTGATGATTGATGTATGCCACAGTTGTGACATTGTCTGTCTGAAAACAAATGAACGATTCTCTCTTCAGAAGAGGCCAAAACTGAAGAGCTCTGAAAACTGCACGGAGTTCCAAGATATTGATCGGTAATCTCACCTCCTGAGATTCCCAAACTCCTTGTGCCGTCAGAGATCCCCACACAGCTCCCCAACCTGTGAGACTTGCATCTGTTGAAATTACAGTCCAGGTCGGAAGAACAAAAGAAGCCCCCTGAATTAAACGAAGGTGATCTGTCCACCACGTTAGAGAGTGCCGAACAATCGGTTTTAAAGATATTAATTGATTTATCTTCGTGTAATCCCTGCACCATTGATTCAGCATACAGAGCTGAAGAGGTCGCATGTGAAAACGAGCAAAGGGGATCGCGTCCGATGCAGCAGTCATAAGACCTAGAATTTCCATGCATAAGGCTACCAAAGGGAATGATTGAGACTGAAGGTTTCGACAGGCTGTAATCAGTTTTAGACGTCTCTTGTCTGTTAAAGACAGAGTCATGGACACTGAATCTATCTGGAAACCCAGAAAGGTTACCCTTGTTTGAGGAATCAAAGAACTTTTTGGTAAATTGATCCTCCAACCATGATCTTGAAGAAACAACACAAGTCGATTCGTATGAGACTCTGCTAAATGTAAAGACTGAGCAAGTACCAAGATATCGTCCAAATAAGGAAATACCACAATACCCTGTTCTCTGATTACAGACAGAAGGGCACCGAGAATCTTTGTGAAAATTCTTGGAGCTGTAGCAAGGCCAAACGGTAGAGCCACAAATTGGTAATGCTTGTCTAGAAAAGAGAATCTCAGGAACTGATAATGATCTGGATGAATCGGAATATGCAGATATGCATCCTGTAAATCTATTGTGGACATATAATTCCCTTGCTGAACAAAAGGCAATATAGTCCTTACAGTTACCATCTTGAACGTTGGTATTCTTACATAACGATTCAATAATTTGAGATCCAGAACTGGTCTGAAGGAATTCTCCTTCTTTGGTACAATGAAGAGATTTGAATAAAACCCCATCCCCTGTTCCGGAACTGGAACTGGCATAATTACTCCAGCCAACTCTAGATCTGAAACACAATTCAGAAATGCTTGAGCTTTCACTGGATTTACTGGGACATGGGAAAGAAAAAATCTCTTTGCAGGAGGTCTCATCTTGAAACCAATTCTGTACCCTTCTGAAACAATGTTCTGAATCCAAAGATTGTGAACAGAATTGATCCAAATTTCTTTGAAAAAACGTAACCTGCCCCCTACCAGCTGAACTGGAATGAGGGCCGTACCTTCATGTGAACTTAGAAGCAGGCTTTGCCTTTCTAGCAGGCTTGGATTTATTCCAGACTGGAGATGGTTTCCAAACTGAAACTGCTCCTGAGGACGAAGGATCAGGCTTTTGTTCTTTGTTGAAACGAAAGGAACGAAAACGATTGTTAGCCCTGTTTTTACCTTTAGACTTTTTATCCTGTGGTAAAAAAGTTCCTTTCCCACCAGTAACAGTTGAAATAATAGAATCCAACTGAGAACCAAATAATTTGTTTCCTTGGAAAGAAATGGAAAGTAGAGTTGATTTAGAAGCCATATCAGCATTCCAGGTCTTAAGCCATAAAGCTCTTCTGGCTAAGATAGCCAGAGACATAAATCTAACATCAACTCTAATAATATCAAAAATGGCATCACAGATGAAATTATTAGCATGCTGGAGAAGAATAATAATATCATGAGAATCACGATTTGTTACTTGTTGCGCTAGAGTTTCCAACCAAAAAGTTGAAGCTGCAGCAACATCAGCCAATGATATAGCAGGTCTAAGAAGATTACCTGAACATAGATAAGCTTTTCTTAGAAAAGATTCAATTTTTCTATCTAAAGGATCCTTAAACGAGGTACCATCTGACGTAGGAATGGTAGTACGTTTAGCAAGGGTAGAAATAGCCCCATCAACTTTAGGGATTTTGTCCCAAAATTCTAACCTGTCAGGCGGAACAGGATATAATTGCTTAAAACGTTTAGAAGGAGTAAATGAATTACCCAATTTATCCCATTCCTTAGCAATTACTGCAGAAATAGCATTAGGAACAGGAAAGACTTCTGGAATAACCGCAGGAGCTTTAAAAACCTTATCCAAACGTATAGAATTAGTATCAAGAGGACTAGAATCCTCTATTTCTAAAGCAATTAGTACTTCTTTAAGTAAAGAGCGAATAAATTCCATCTTAAATAAATATGAAGATTTATCAGCATCAATCTCTGAGATAGAATCCTCTGAACCAGAAGAGTCCAAAGAATCAGAATGATGGTGTTCATTTAAAAATTCATCTGTAGAGAGAGAAGATTTAAAAGACTTTTTACGTTTACTAGAAGGAGAAATAACAGACAAAGCCTTCTTTATGGATTCAGAAACAAAATCTCTTATGTTATCAGGAACATTCTGCACCTTAGATGTTGAGGGAACTGCAACAGGCAATGGTACATCACTAAAGGAAATATTATCTGCTTTAACAAGTTTGTCATGACAATTATTACAAACAACAGCTGGAGGAATAGCTACCAAAAGTTTACAGCAGATACACTTAGCTTTGGTAGATCCAGCAGGCAGTGGTTTTCCTGTAGTATCTTCTGGCTCAGATGCAACGTGAGACATCTTGCAATATGTAAGAGAAAAAACAACATATAAAGCAAAATAGATCAAATTCCTTATAAGACAGTTTCAGGAATGGGAAAAAAATGCCAAACATCAAGCTTCTAGCAACCAGAAGCAAATGAAAAAAGAGACTGAAATAATGTGGAGACAAAAGCGACGCCCATATTTTTTGGCGCCAAATAAGACGCCCACATTATTTGGCGCCTAAATGCTTTTGGCGCCAAAAATGACGCCACATCCGGAACGCCGACATTTTTGGCGCAAAATAACGTCAAAAATGACGCAACTTCCGGCGACACGTATGACGCCGGAAACGGAAAAGAATTTTTGCGCCAAAAAAGTCCGCGCCAAGAATGACGCAATAAAATGAAGCATTTTCAGCCCCCGCGAGCCTAACAGCCCACAGGGAAAAAAGTCAAATTTTTGAGGTAAGAAAAAATATGATAATTTAAAGCATAATCCCAAATATGAAACTGACTGTCTGGAAATAAGGAAAGTTGAACATTCTGAGTCAAGGCAAATAAATGTTTGAATACATATATTTAGAACTTTATAAATAAAGTGCCCAACCATAGCTTAGAGTGTCACAGAAAATAAGACTTACTTACCCCAGGACACTCATCTACATGTTTGTAGAAAGCCAAACCAGTACTGAAACGAAAATCAGCAGAGGTAATTGTATATATATAAGAGTATATCGTCGATCTGAAAAGGGAGGTAAGAGATGAATCTCTACGACCGATAACAGAGAACCTTATGAAATAGACCCCGTAGAAGGAGATCACTGCATTCAATAGGCAATACTCTCTTCCCATCCCTCTGACATTCACTGCACGCTGAGAGGAAAACCGGGCTCCAACTTGCTGCGGAGCGCATATCAACGTAGAATCTAGCACAAACTTACTTCACCACCTCCCTTGGAGGCAAAGTTTGTAAAAACTGATTTGTGGGTGTGGTGAGGGGTGTATTTATAGGCATTTTAAGGTTTGGGAAACTTTGCCCCTCCTGGTAGGAATGTATATTCCATACGTCACTAGCTCATGGACTCTTGTTAATTACATGAAAGAAACAATATTTGCGCTTTACTTTGTAATACCAGCGCATGTGAATGTGCGCTGGTGTTATAGGTGAGGTGCAATGTGAATACGACCTCGTGTTCGCATTGTACGGAAGCATTGCTCTCACAAGAGTGCGCTTCCATTGGCTCCAATCGGAGCCTCATTCTCATGACGTGAGACACGACATGAGAACTAGCGCAGCAAAAGGGGTAAGTCACGCATTTTAACACATAAATATATACGTATATAATCATATACATATATATTTACAGGGAACACACACTTCCCATAGATCGTTATGTAAAAGCACTTTTCAATGACGTTTTTTTTCTACTGCCGACTTTATCCCCAAAAAATGCTAAGTGCAGTTCTTTGTTTTTTTTAAAAAATGCGACTTTTTTATAAAAAGAAAGAAAGCTAACACTTAAGTTTGGAGGCAATTGGGGTACATTTAGTAAATTATCCAGAGGTCTGATCTCTGGTTAATTTTCAGCATGCTAATTGCTACCGCGAGCTCGCAGTAGCAATAACCAGCCACTTATTATTTATAGCGCTCCACTCGTAAGCTGGCCTATATTTTTGAAAACACGTACTGGAAGGGCTTCCATTAAAGCAATTATATTTAAAGATTTGGAGAATGGTTTAGTACAGACACTCTGCAAATTGGTATAAGCACAGGACGTAGCAGCCATGCCATACTACAGAATCAGCTCCATTCCTGTGTTTCAAAGGTGTCACCTGCCGTGAGTCACTGTGCTGTTCCACCACACACTCCTTAATTAAATTCAATTAAATCTCTATCCAGGTCAGCTGGCACAGGAAGCAGATGCTGTGTGTGCAGTTGGTTCCCTACAGATCTCTGCACGGGATCAGTGTGTCACTTTGCTGAGGTAAGCGGAACACCTTTCAGTGCAATGCCAACATTACCTGCTTCTCAAACATGCATCCTCAGTCTCCACTTTCCTCTTTTAAAGGGACAGTTAGTAGTTCTGCCACAGTTAGAAATACAGTGTTTAAAAAAGGCTACTTTATTTTATTATTATTGTTGTAGGTTGACATTGGCACTACATGTGCACCCACTCAATGCCAACCATAGAGCTTACACAGGTGGTGATTGGTAGGTATGTGCTGTGTCCAGTTTACCTGCCCAACAAGATACTGCAAGAGAATGTAAATACCAAACAGTGACTATTTATGCACTCAAATTGGCACCTGGTTATTTTAAAGGTGCTACGCTCATTAAAAAAGAAGTTAAAGCAGTCTTTTTTTTAACATACTATTGCAAATACCATGATAGGGTTGTACATTCCTGGTGTATTAACACTTTGGTTAATGAAAGCAAATTAAAACCAATGAAGGGCTGAATAGTTGCCTTTGGGCCTGAGACTCCTTCTCTTTTACAGAGTCTCACCCACTTAAGGTGCAATAGTCCTATTTATACTGACGGGAGCTAAATAACATGAGAGCAAGCCACACAGAAGTGTAAGCATCATGTGTTCCACACAGTGCGGGTGATCACACAGCAGGACCGCTGACAGGCTTGCATTTAGTGTATTGTAAGAAGTGTTACTGCCCATTACTAGAGGATCCCACTATCCCTCTAACCAGACTACAGTTTCACTCACCAGCAGCAGCAGTGTTTACTCAAGCATTTATTTTCTCTATCCAGGGGGGAATTAGTTCCACCTGCAAAAATAGTGCAGGAACTCCGTTCCCCAGTTCCCGCTCAACTTGACCCCTGACCTTTGTTCAGGAATAGCAGACATGCGTGGCTTTGCCTTTTGGTAATTAAAAGGCCACTAATTGCAGCTGCGCACCACACTTCTATTATTCCCGGCAGTGAAGGCCGCGAGAGAGAGGGGAGAGAAATAGAAAAAGAGGGGGAGAGACAAAAAGACATAGGAAAGAGCTAAAGAGAGGGGGAAGAGCAGAAGAGAGGGGAAAGTGCAGGAGAGGGGGGAGAGAGAGCTAAATAGAGGGGAAAGAGCAAAATAGAGGGAAGACAGAGAAAAAGAGAGGGGGAGAGAGAGCAATAGAGAGGGGGAGAGAGAGAAAAAAGAGAGGGGGAGAGAGAGCAAAAGAGAGGGATGGAGAGACAGAGCAAAAGAGAGGGGAGAGAGACAGAGAAAGAGAGAGGGATGGAGAGAAAGAGCAAAAGAGAGGGATGGAGAGAGAGAGAGCAAAAAAAAAGGAAAGACAGAGCAAAAGAGAGGGGGAGAGAGAGAGCGCAAAAGAGGGGGGGAGAGAGAGAGCGCAAAAGAGGGGGGGAGAGAGAGCGCAAAAGAGGGGGGAGAGAGAGAGCACAAAAGAGAGGGGAGAGAGAGAGCACAAAAGAGAGGGGAGAGAGAGAGCACAAAAGAGAGGGGAGAGAGAGAGCGCAAAAGAGAGGGGGAGAGAGAGCGCGCAAAAAAGGGGGGGGGGAGCGCAAAAGAGAGGGGGAGAGAGAGCGCGCAAAAAAGGGGGGGAGAGAGCGCAAAAGAGAGGGGGAGAGAGAGCAAAAGAGAGAGGGAAAGAGAGCAAAAGAGAGGGGGGAGAGAAAGCAAAAGAGAGGGGGAGAGAGGGAGCAAAAAAGAGGGGGGAAAGAGAGCACAAAAGAGAGGTAGAGCGAGAGAGTGCAAAAGAGAAGGGGAGAGAGTGCAAAAGAGAGGGGGAGAAAGCACAAAAGAGAGGGGGGAGAGAGAGCAAAAGAGAAGGGGGAGAGAGAGCAAAAGAGAGGGGGAAAGAGAAAGCAAAAGAGAGGTGGAGCAAGAGAGAGCACAAAAGAGAGGGGGAGAGAGCACAAAAGAAAGGGAGAAGAGAGAGAGCAAAAAAGAGGGATGGAGAGAAAGAGCAAAAGAGAGGGATGGAGAGAGAGAGAAAAAAAAGGAGAGACAGAGCAGAAGAGGGGGGAGAGAGAGAGCGCAAAAAAGAGGGGGGAGAGAAAGCACAAAAGAGGGGGGGAGAGAGAGAGCGCAAAAGAGAGGGGGGGGGAGAGAGAGCGCAAAAGAGAGGGGAGAGAGCGCAAAAGACGGGGGGAGAGAGAGAGCACAAAAGAGAGGGGAGAGAGAGAGCACAAAAGAGAGGGGAGAGAGAGAGCGCAAAAGAGAGGGGGAGAGAGAGCGCGTAAAAAAGGGGGGAGAGAGAGCGCAAAAGAGAGGGGGAGAGAGCGCAAAAGAGAGAGGGAAAGAGAGCAAAAGAGAGGGGGAGAGAAAGCAAAAGAGAGGGGGAGAGAGGGAGCAAAAAAGAGGGGGAAAAGAGAGCACAAAAGAGAGGTAGAGCGAGAGAGTGCAAAAGAGAAGGGGAGAGAGTGTAAAAGAGAGGGGAGAAAGCACAAAAGAGAGGGGGGAGAGAGAGCAAAAGAGAGGGGGGAGAGAGAGCAAAAAGAGAGGGGGAAAGAGAGAGCAAAAGAGAGGTGGAGCGAGAGAGAGCACAAAAGAGAGGGGGAGAGAGCACAAAAGAGAGGGAGAAGAGAGAGAGCAAAAAAGAGGGATGGAGAGAAAGAGCAAAAGAGGGATGGAGAGAGAGAGAAAAAAAAGGAGAGACAGAGCAGAAGAGGGGGGAGAGAGAGAGCACAAAAAAGAGGGGGGAGAGACAGCACAAAAGAGGGGGGGAGAGAGAGCGCAAAAGAGAGGGGGGGAGAGAGAGAGCGCAAAAGAGAGGGGGGGAGAGAGAGAGCGCAAAAGAGAGGGGAGAGAGTGCAAAAGAGAGGGGGAGAGAGAGCAAAAGAGAGGTGGAGCGAGAGAGAGTGCAAAAGAGGGGGAGAGAGTGCAAAAGAGAGGGGGGGAGAGTGCAAAAGAGAGGGGGGAGAGAGAGCACAAAAGAGAGGGGGAGAGAGAGAGCAAAAGAGAGGGGGGAGAGAGAGAGTAAAAGAGAGGGGGGAGAGAGAGAGCAAAAGAGAGGGGGAAGAGAGAGAGCGAAAGTGAGGTCGAGCGACAGAGAGCGCAAAAGAGGGGGAGAGAGCGCAAAAGAGGGGGGAGAGAGCACAAAAGAGAGGGGCAGAGAGCGCACCACACTTCTATTATTCCCGGCAGTGAAGGGCGCGAGAGATAGGGGAGAGAAATAGAAAGAGAGGGGGAGAGACAAAAAGACATAGGAAAGAGCTAAAGAGAGGGGGAAGAGCAGAAGAGAGGGGAAAGTGCAGGAGAGGGGGAGAGAGAGCAAAATAGAGGGAAGACAGAGAAAAAAAGAGGGGGAGAGAGAGCAATAGAGAGGGGGAGAGAGAGAAAAAAGAGAGGGGGAGAGAGAGCAAAAGAGAGGGATGGAGAGACAGAGCAAAAGAGAGGGGAGAGAGACAGAGCAAGAGAGAGGGATGGAGAGAAAGAGCAAAAGAGAGGGATGGAGAGAGAGAGAGCAAAAAAAAGGAGAGACAGAGCAAAAGAGAGGGGGAGAGAGAGAGCAAAAGAGAGGGGGGAGAGAGAGCACAAAAGAGAGGGGGGAGAGAGAGAGCAAAAGAGAGGGGGGAGAGAGAGGGGGGAGAGAGAGAGCAAAAGAGAGGGGGGAGAGAGAGCACAAAAGAGAGGGGGGAGAGAGAGAGCAAAAGAGAGGGGGGAGAGAGAGGGGGGAGAGAGAGAGCAAAAGAGAGGGGGGAGAGAGAGAGAGCAAAAGAGAGGGGGGAGAGAGAGAGCAAAAGAGAGGGGGGAGAGAGAGCACAAAAGAGAGGGGGGAGAGAGAGCACAAAAGAGAGGGGGGAGAGAGAGAGCAAAAGAGAGGGGGGAGAGAGAGGGGGGAGAGAGAGAGCAAAAGAGAGGGGGGAGAGAGAGAGAGCAAAAGAGAGGGGGGAGAGAGAGAGCAAAAGAGAGGGGGGAGAGAGAGCACAAAAGAGAGGGGGGAGAGAGAGCACAAAAGAGAGGGGGGAGAGAGAGGGGGGAGAGAGAGAGCAAAAGAGAGGGGGAGAGAGAGGGGGGAGAGAGAGAGAGCAAAAGAGAGGGGGGAGAGAGAGAGCAAAAGAGAGGGGGAAGAGAGAGAGCGAAAGTGAGGTGGAGCGAGAGAGAGCGCAAAAGAGGGGGAGAGAGCGCAAAAGAGGGGGGGAGAGCGCAAAAGAGGGGGAGAGAGCACAAAAGAGAGGGGGAGAGAGAGAGCAAGGGGTGGGAACGTTGTACTGCAAAAAATAGCCCGTGTGAGCGGGCTTTAGGACTAGTATATTAATAAAAAAACAACAACATTTCTTTAGTGATCATCAATAGGGTCCCCCCTCCGTCATGTGATGTGCCTGCTCACCTCCCTCTTTCCATTCCACACCACACACGGTATCACCGCAAGTTAATACAGACTGTGACACATATTGTCACTGTATCGGCAATCTGCGTTCATATGGTAGATGAAGAACAATCAGTCTTCACTGTCACAGCTGGCAGTGGAGACCAAAGCATGAGTCAGAAGCTTGGACGTAGGCACTACATCAATAGGGTACACTGGGCAAAGTACTCTGTGATGTAATACTAAAGTCCAAATGGCTTACAAGGATATGATACCCATATGTTGAAGAATTTGAAAGTAATGCAGTATAGATGTAAAATGCTGACTAGAAAATATCACCTGAACATCTCTATGTAAAAAAGGAAGATATTTTACCTCAAAATGTCCTAAATATTCACCCTTCACTGTAAAGAGACTTTAAGCAGCCAATCAGGAGGCTAGTCCCAAAACTTGCAAGGGAGTGTGCATCTGGCATGTGCAGGCACAGTCATGTTATTTTCCTATTCAGTTTAAGGAAGTTTACTACTAAATCTCACAAGATTTTAGTTAAATCTCATGAGATCACAGCAAAGCATGACTTCAGCACTGCTGATGCTGATTGGCTATTGTTTTGTTTTTTTACTTGCAGCTGGACAGCAGCTTAAGTATAACTGTTTACACAGCACTTACTCTGGTGAGCTGAATAAATTTTGAGGTAAAATATCTTCCCTTTTTACATAGAGATTTTCATGTCAGCTTTTTACAGTTATGCTGCATCACTTTCTAGTGATTTAGCATATGAGTATTATGTCTCTTTAAGGGGTTAAAGGAACATACTTTGAGATTGTAATAAAATGTTTAATTATGTGTAGTTAAACAACTTTGCAGAATACTGTCATTATTTTGTCAATTTTTCAAGTAATTTATTTCTTAAAATTGTGGTTGTTACCACTGAGAATTGTAGGTGCACACTTCAGACATCTCAAGCCTAACTCTACCACATGCAGGGGTCAAGTCGAGCAGGAACGCATGGCAACGGAGTTCCTGCACTATTTCTGCAGGGGGAACTAAGTTCCCCCTGGACAGAGAACAGAAAAATTCAGTAAACACTGCTGCTGGGAGGAGCTAGAGCACAGTTTGGTTAGAGGGATAGTGAGATCCTTTTGTAATGGGCAGTAACACTTCCTAAAATATACTAAATGTAAGACTGTCAGCGGTCCTGCTGTGTTATCACTCCGCAATGTGTGTTACACATGGTGATTACATTTTTGTGTGGCTTGCTCTGGGGTTATTTATCTCCCCTCAGCAGAAATAGGACTATTGCACCTTAAATGGATGAGACTCTGTGACAGAGGAGGAGTCTCAGGCCCAAAAGTAGCTATTCAACCCTTCATTTGATTTGTTTTCCTTTCATTAACCAAAGTGTATAGATTATATACATATAAATACAGTGCGTGTGTGTGTGTGTGTGTATATATATATATATATATATATATATATATATATATATATATATATATATATATATATATATATATATATATAAATTCATTAAAATTATGGGTGGAAATAAAAAACTGAAATTAAAATCCTCCATTCTCAAAATTAAATCAATGTAAATATTTGCATAGGAAATTAGCACATCTAAGCAAGAATCCCGCTTGCTTTTCCCCAGAAATAACTTATATGAGGTATTTCTGGGGAAAAAGCAAGCGGGGATTCTTGCCTAGATGTGCTAATTTCCTATGCAAATATTTACATTGATTATATATAAAAATACAACAATATTAATTGTGAGGGAGGGTGGAAGTCTCGGTGAGTTCCCACACTTTTTTGTAGGACTTGACCCCTGACCACATGCATCATTATTTGCCCTCAGCAGAGTTGATAAGATAATATATTGCAAAACCATAGAAGTTTTTTTAACAAAAGTGTCGTGCTGTGTCTATTCCAGTAACAAGTCTAGATTGGCTCCTCCAAATAAGGAAAGTGGTGGGATGAGTTTGAAAAGCATCAAACAATGTGTTAATGTATTCAAGATGTTTTTTACACTTGGTTTGTGTGTTACTTTATTGCATGATTACAGTAAAGGAAAAGTTATTTATGTCCCTTTAAGGTCAACTCCAGAGGTGAACATAGTGGGCACTGGCTACGCACATATGCCTCCACTGAGTGACACGCCAGCCACATACAGGTCATAAAGTGCCATAAAACATTTTGAGTTATGTGCATATTATAAAAGGGTCAACTGAGGTAAATAAAAGTGTTTAAGAAAAAAGCTTATAAGTATTTTAATAAAATTTCCAAAAATCTGTTGAATTACTTACACTTTAGTGTTGCCAAATGTAGCCTGCTCCACCCCCCTTATCAGTGTCCTATTACAAACCTTGTGGTATCATATAACAAAGTGTGCATGTGATGATAATAACTTATGCAAGCCAGGGGGGGTTGAGGAGGGACAGCAGGTACTGATATTGTTTGTTGCCAAGAGGCTTGCTCGTTTCCATGGGGATAATGCCACATGCTTTGTGAAAGCTTCAGTATTATACTGTACACTGCTTTAGTCAGATATCATGTGACTCTACACCCTACCATGCACGTGCACAAGTGCATTCTGCAGAAGCTATGGCCTAGATAGCATCTTCCATATATGGAAATGCCCAGGGGGGGGGGGGGCTGCTTTAAACAAAACTATGCCTGCATTAAAGGGATTAATGGGGGGGTTAAAACCAAAACCGCTTTGAAGGTAAGATTTGGCTGCATTATATATTTAGAAACGTATGTTAGTTCATACTGTTTTATGTCCCTTTAAGGGGAAATGCAATGGTACAAGCACCTTAGGCTCTCTGAGCAAGTGCTATGTTTAAAATGCTGGTGTACGGTGCATACTTAAATACACATTTGAAACAGCTATAGCTGTTATTGGAAGCATTTTTGCTAATACATGTATAATATACAAATGTTTCTTTTCAAAACTGCAATGCATGTGGATTCCAGTTTTGTCTGGAATGTCTCGCTTTAACCATGTGCAGGTGTTAAATACATAGTTCTATGCATGCAATAGAGCAATAATCATTTTCTCTAATGTATTAGAACAGATTATCATTACTCATTTATATACTTTTAACCATTAATACCAATTACTGACATGTGGGTGATTTATCATTTCATATAATTTTGAGTAATTTTATAATTATAATGTTTAAATATATAAACACTTCTGTATAATTATAAATGAACATTCTAAAGATTCTATTCAAGTTGAGTAAATGTTTAATTGTTTATCAGTTTAATCTCTTGATATGAACACTATTTTTAACTTTATTTCTTTTTTTTTTGTACTCCTTATATATTGTTACATTGTTATATTGTTATATATTGTAACATTAATGTGCAAAATGCGTCTGCGCAAAAAAAACATTACCACTAAAAAACTGTCGTGCAAACAGACATGAATAAACAGAACAAAACGTCTTTTCAAGTGGTCAGAACTGATTAATTTGAAAGATTCACAAATTCTATAAAAAAAAAAGTCTGGAAATGTATTTTCTAACGGAAAACCTGCATTTGACGCTGTAGAACTGTCCATGCAAGGAAAAGGGGTAAAATACTACTGTGAGAGACTTCATGAATGCCTGGGATAATCATAAAGCTATCCTATGAACTATATTATTATATATATATTATACTAAATTATACTTTGGGCTAGATTTATCAAAAGTTCTGGCTGCAGGCTCGCACGAGCGAACCCACTTCATTACCTGTTATGTAGCATATCTCAATGCTCACGTGCAGTTAATTGCAGGGGGCGGCATTGCACACTAGCCATAGTGTGCAATGATAAATATGGGGGCGCGATTCCGGGCGGATAGGAGCGAATATGTAGTTACCAGCTATGGATTCTGCAAGGCAGCGTCTTCCACCCTATTTAACATTGCATAAGCAAGTGCTTCTGCAGCCCCGCCCCATCTCTTGCTTAAAGGGACATTATATACTAGATTTTTCTTTGCATAAATGTTTTGTAGATTATCTATTTATATAGCCCATACAGGGTTTTGTTTTTTTTAAATGTATAGTTTTGCTTATTTTTAAATAACATTGCTCTGACTCCTAACCAAGCACCAAAGTTTTAGGAGAATACCGATGTATAGCTACTCCAGCTTGCTCTTGTTTGTATAAAGGGTCTTTTCATATGCAAAGGAAGGGGGAGGGGGGAGTGTCTGATATTTCCCACTTGCAGTGGGTGTTCCAGTAACCTTTTTAACAGAGCTAAACTGGGAGCTTCTAAATAAGTTTTTAAACAGTTTTATACTGGATTTTTATATCAGTATCTGTGCATCTTATTCTTTATAGTAGTGTCTATTACATGCAGTTATATGAAAATTAGTGTATACTGTCCCTTTAAACAATCATCAGCACTGGATTTATAATAAGACAGAGTAGGAATATGCCTACATAGAGGGCCTATTAAATGTGCATCTTTGTTAAGGTTGATGTGAGTATTGCTCATTCGTGGTATCCTGCTTCCCTTGCGCATGCGCAATGCTTGCAGTAGTCTTAACAAAGATGCTGTTATTTCACCGGCAGCAGACATCTTAGTAAGGTCCAGGCACAGCGGTGACTTTGGTAAATTTGGTGCCTACAGTCACCTGGGATGTAAATCTGGCCCCTCCAATCATATGAGAGCAAGAGCTTAAGAGTGCAGCTTTTTAACTTGTGGTTGCAGGCTCACATGAGCGAGCCGACACCACATTAGCTCACAAGTTCTGTCTGCCACTTGATAAATGGAACCCAAAGAAGTAAACATATATTTAAAGGGGCAGTAAAGTCAAAATAAAACTTAAAGGGACAGTCAACACCAGAATTTTTGTTGTTTAAAAAGATAGATAATCCCTTTATTACCCATTCCCCAGTTTTGCATAACCAACACAGTTATAATAATACACACTTTACCTCTGTAATTACCTTGTATCTAACCCTCAGCAGACTGCCTCCTTATTTCAGTTTTGAATTTTAGCCAATCAGTGCTCACTCCTAGGTAACTTCACGTGCGTGAGCTCAATGTTGTCTATATAAAACACATGAACTAGTGGTGAAAAACTGTCAAAATGCATTTAAATTAGAAGCGGCCTTCAAGGTCTAAGAAATTAGCATATGAACCTCCTAGGTTTAGCTTTCAAATAAGAATACCAAAAGAACAAAGCAAAATTGGTGATAAAAGTAAATTGGAGAGTTTTTTTAAATTACATGAAAGGTTTTTTTTTCTTCTTGATTGTCCCTTTAAGTGGATATGATAGAATATGGAATTTAAAGGGACATTCCAGCCAAAATTGGAATTCATGTGGATGCATTTCAGTTTTGAATAGAAGTATTTTTGTAATATATTTGTATTAGCAAAAATGCTTCTAATAAAAGTTGTAGCTGTTTCAAAAGTGTATTTAAGTATGCACCGTGCACCAGCGTTTTAAACACAGCACTAGCTCAGAGAGTCTGAGGTGCTTGCACCATCTGGTAATGACTCAATTTGTTAATTGCTAACAAGATACAAGCCCCACTGACACACTGAGCAGTTGTAGTATTTAAGATGCTGGTGCACTGACAATATCTTGCTATGCTTCACATGCACGTGCAGAGAAAAATGTTAACACTAAAACAGAGATAACTTTTACTAGAAGCATTTTGCCAATACATGTATATTGCAAATATGTTTCTATTCAAAGATGTAATTCATCTATGTGCATTTAAATTTTGATTGGAACGTCCCTTTAAACTTTCCAATATTCTTCTATTATCAGTTTTGCTTAGTCCTTTTGGTATCCTCTGTTAATTAGTAATTGTAGGTGTGCGTGTCTTTAGTCATCTGGTACTAGTGTTAGCAACAATGTTTATAACAATGTTATACATAGTAACAAACACTCCTGCCACAAAGACACATGTACGCACCTAAGCTCCTATCAGCCTACCTAGGTTTACTCTTCAACAAAGGCTAACAAGAGAACAAAGCAAATTTGATAAGAAAAGTAGATAAGAAAGTTATTATCTGAATCATGAACATTTAAAGAGGCACTCGGGTCAAAATTAAACGTTAATGATTCAGATAGAGCATGCAATTTTAAACAACTTTCTAATTTACTTCCATTAACAAAATGTGAAAAGTCTTTATATTTACACGTTTTACATAACTGAAATTTGTCAAAAAAAAATGTACTACTCATTTTAAAGGGGCAGTCTACACCAGAATTGTTATTGTTTTAAAAGATAGATAATCCCTTTATTACTTATTCCCTTGTTGTGCATAACCAACACTGTTATATTAATATACTTTTTACCTCTGTGATTACCTTGTATCTAAGTATCTTCTGACATCCCCCTTATCAAATGACTTTTTATTTATTATCTTGACTTGCATTTAGTGCTGTGTTGTGCTAACTCTTAAATAACTCCTCGGGTATGAACACAACGTTATCTATATGGCCCACATGAACTAGCAGCCTCCTGTTGTGAAAAGCTAATAAAAAAAGCATGTGATAAGAGGCTGTCTGTAGTATCTTAGAAACAGGAAGACATTTAGAGGTTTGAATGTTATAAAGTATATTAATATAACAATGTTGGTTGTGCAAAGCTGGGGAATGGGTAGTAAAGGCGTTATCTATATTTTTAAACAATGAGAATTTTGGTGTTGACTGTGCCTTTAAGTTCAGACTAAGTGCTATTGCATTGTATTTTAATAATGCATTTGTTGATTATGCAAATCTACTGTATTTACAAGTCCTTTAATTTTGAATATACAGCCCGTTTATTTTTGCAAGCAGGAATGTTATCATTTTGTATATTCTCTGATGTTAAACATTGTACCAGGAACATTTGTTTTGTATCTAATGAGATTCTTGTATCGCTTCTCTCTTCTACTGGACAGGATAGCAAATTTAACGTGTTGCTGATGTGTAAACGGGAAATAATTTAGTATAAATATATATAGGTCAGCTGCTATAAAAACCCTGCTCTCATTATATGTCTCAACCACTGTTATTAAGGGAGAACATTATTTATTTTTAAATTAAGGGAGAGTGATCAGTCGCATAATTATTTACCAAACATATTTAGCATCTGTTGCATACTTCAGGATAATGGGATGTCTGCCTTTTGACACTGAAATGCTTCAATCATTATAATTAATTAATAAATTACATAGCTTTTTTCTTAATTCTATGTTAATAAATCATTTACTTATTACTAAGTAATTAAACATATTTGGTCTGTATTAAGTAGGACAAAGTTGGCTACATGTCTATTGCATTATGTGGGTAAGACATTGTGAATGGTTGGTGATTTGTAGTCACCTGCATATGCAGCTTCTGATTGGCTCACTGATTATTGGGGGGAGATTCACTGAAGCTCCTGAGTGTGACTTTAACTGTGCATTTTACCCCTTAAGGTAATAGTTATAAACAATATTGGGCTAGATTACAAGTGGAGCCCCCAAAATACAGTGTAGTATGCCTTTATAAAAAAAAAATAGTAGCATCTTTATTTGATTTTAAAAAAAATGCACAAATCAGTTTTAAGGGGTTAAAGTGAGCGGGAATGGGGTGTAAGAAAAAAAAACAGCACTGAAAAGTGACTTTACCTAGCGGACTATGGGGACTGTGTATTACGAATGGAGCGCAAATATCACGAAAGCGCAATTTTGCGCTCTACTCGTTATCTGGCCCATTTTGTTTAATGAAAATTAAAAAACAAATTCGAAAGTTTTATTGATACAATTGATAGACCCTTTAAGAATAACAAGTTGTTTCTTTTTATTCAAATTAATTTGCTGTAGGCATTTTAAACTTTGTTACTTCACAATACATACATTCTGCTTTTCCAAAAAACTGCGCATGTGCGTTCGGATTCAGACAAGTCTAAATTATTACTAATTTGCTTTATTATTTGTGTTTATTTCTAAATAAAAAACAAGAGACCCTTTAACAAATAAATAAAGGAAAGAATGACAGCACAGCAAAAAAAATAGTCCCTTCATTCAAGCTGTTAAAAAAATGTTACTCTAAAGGGAGGGAATTGCTTTTTCAAATCGGGAAAGGCTTCAAAAGTTCCAATTTACACTACTCAAAAGAGAAATGCTAATTTGTTACAGAAATAGGGATATTAGTTTTGTTTCCACAAAATGAATATCCAAATTTAATACACCCATAAATTTAAAGAAAACTAACAAATACAAACAAAATGCGTCCATATTTATTTGTTTCCTTTAAATGGTTAAAGGGATATAAAACCCAGATTTTTATCTTCCATGATTCAGATTAAGGGGCCTATGTATCAAAGGTCTTGCGGACCTGATCCGACAGTGTGGATCAGGTCCGCAAGACCTCGCTGAATACGGAGAGCAATAGGCTCTCCGTATTCAGCATTGTACCAGGAGCTCACAAGAGCTGCTGGTGCAACGCCTCCCCCCGCAGACTCGCGGCCAATGGGCTGCCAGCAGGGAGGTGTCAATCAACATGATCATACTCAATCGGGTTGAATTGTGGTGATTCCTTTAGACCGCTGCTTCATAACTGCTGTTTCTGGCGAGTCTGAAGACTCGCCAGAAACACGGGCCCACAAACTCCATACAGAGCTTGATAAATGGGCCTCAGAGCATGCAATTTTAAGCAACTTTCTAATTTACTCCTAAACATAGCCACAAGTCAGCAAGCACTACCCAGGTGCTGAACCAAAAATGGTCCAGCTCCTAAGCTTACATTCCTGTTTTTTTCTTCAAATAAAGATACCAAGAGAACGAAGAAAAATTGATAATAGGATTAAATTACAAAATCGCATGCTCTATCTGAATCATAAAATGAAAAAACTGGGTTTCATATCCCTTTAAATACTTAACTTTATCATATTGAAGAGGTGTGCAAACCCGGTCCTCTTCTTCACAGAGCCCCGGTCTAGATAATAAGAGCCTAAATCCCGTAGACCGCAATGTAAAGGCACTTTTCAGGGCTAACATTAGATCCTAAAAACTGCCTAGTACTGTTTTTTTGTTTTGTTTTTTTAAAATACATTTTATTGTAGAGAGCACATTTAAAGGGACATTAAACTCAAAAATTTTCTTTCATGATTCAGATAGAAAATACAATTTTAAACAACATTCCAATTTACTTCTACTATCTAATTTGCTTCATTCTTTAGATATCTTTTGTTAAAGAAATAGCAATGCACATGGGTGAGCCAATCACATAAGGCATCTATGTGCAGCCACCAATCAGAAGTTACTTAGCCTATCTAGATATGCTTTTCAGGAAAGAATATCAAGAGAATGAAGCAAATTAGATAATAGAAGTAAATTAGAAAGTTGTTTAAAATGGTATTCTCCATCTGAACCATGAAAGAAAAAAATTGGGTTTAATGTCCCTTTAAGACAGTACAGGCATATGTCAAAACATATCAAACTTGAAATGTTACATTTTGTTTCATTTTACATCCAGAGTATGTATGATACCTTCTATAAGATTCATAAGATACAGACGGAATGATAGTTGAACATAGTTCCAATTCTATATGTGGAGGGTTGACCAGTCTGTCCATCCGCATGTGCTTCTCATTTTTATATTATATAAAGCAAACAACAACAAAAACAAAACAAAACAAAAAAAAAAAAGAACAAAATACCTTACTTAAATTAACTAACCTGGTTCCATACAATCTCTAAGTAGAAGAGGAGGAGGGCAGGGAGAGAAAAGGGAGAAAAAAAGGGGGAAGGAACTGAAAAAAAAGGATTCAATAGTTATTTCATCCGAATTTCCTAGTATATCTGGGTGTGACAGATAGTCATGTAATGTCACTCACTCTCCCCTCAACATCGCCTCCACCATTATCTCATGTTGCATGAAAGGTTTGAGGATTTCTGTTTGTTTTCCCAGAGTTTGGTTCTCCAAGAGGGCCTTCCATTTCTTCAGAAAAGCTGGGAGTCTACCTCTAATGTCCAGTATAGCATCTTGTTGCTCTATGAATATTTGTTTGTATAAGGCTTTTTTAAACTGAGTCAAGGTGGGGGGGTTCCTAGAACACCATAGAGTCAAAATGCAGCTTTTTACCACCAGTGTACAAAGGGTTAGTAAGGGGTGAAGGTTAGTTCTTATATTATCCCACATGAACAAATAGATCTTATCTATGTTAAAGGCAATATCAACCAAGAGTACTGTTTTAATCCAGTATCGTAGGAGTCCCCAGAAGCATCGGATCTTTGGGCATTCTAAGAAACAGGAGTAAGGGAAGGATTAGGGTATTGGCATTTTACACACTGATTTGGATGTTGTGGATTCCATTTTATCCATCTGCCAGGTGTGATATAGTTCCTATTCAACAATCTAATCTGTGCCTCTCGCAACATCATGTTCAATGTGGCCGATTTAACTTTCAGAAAGCTATTTTTTATATCTGCAATAGTAATGTCAGTAGTTGTGTCTAGCTGTAGCTTCTCTAAGATGTCAGTGTGGGCCCTAATTGACTGTTGTCCCAGTAATACCCTGTAAAACTCGGAAATTGAGAATCTCCCCAAACTGAACGCTGTTTGTAATATTGCAAAGGGAGATTGTTTCCAAAAGTTCTGATCAGATTCTACCAAAGACTTTATATAATGCCTAAGTTGTAGATAGGCATAGAAGTGCTTATGAGAGAGGTCAAATTTAGTTTTCAGTTCTTGAAACGTTTTCACAGTGTGCAACAATGGATCCAGAGCATCTCCCACCTTAGTGAATCCCTTCTCTTTCCATAACATAAAAGGTGTGTGGTCATCCCCAGCTGGGAAGTCGGGATTCCCTGTGATAGGGATGAATTTCGGGGAGGGGTGCGAGCCGTCCCAACATCCTATGAGCCTGAGACCAAATCTTAAGGGGGTCTCTATATAAGAAGTTGTTTTTTATATGTTGCGGGAGGTCTTTTAAGGAACAGTAAGGAAGAGAGACCAAGGCTCTAATGATTTGTCATAAAAATGTTTAGTATCTAGTTGCCAATCCATGACCAGCCGCAACAGTGTTGCCCAATTGTAAAATCATATATTTGGGAGCCCCAATCCTCCATCTAAATAAGCGAGTTGGAGTTTGTGAGCTGCCATTCTTGACTTTCACCTTCGCCAGATAAAATGTCTAATAGCTTTCTCTAGCCCCCCCGATGTCTCCTCTAGCCATCGCAAAGGGCACCATAAGCAGAGGATATAAGATCTTTGGCAAGAGTGAGATTTTGAAGAGATTAATGCGGCCAGTGAGACCCAAGGGGAGATCCTTCCACCGTCCCAGCTGGGAGCGTATTGTATTGCATTGAGTTTCAATATTTCGTTTGTACAATTTGTTGGGGTATTTATTCAGATGTATGCCCAGATAAGTGAGTGAGTTGGATACCTCCACAAAATGAGGTATGAAGATAGAAGATGATTTTTTTTTTTGGGGGGGGGGGGGTATTTTTAAGATTAGGTATTTAATGGGCTGGAAAAGAGCTGATTGCCCTTTTAAGGGCAGTAAAAGAGGCGAATGCCCTTTTAAGTGCAATGCCCATACAAATGTCCCTTTAGGGGCAATGGGTAGTTTAGGTTTTTTTAGTGTTAGTTTTTTTTTATTTTGGTTTTTTTTTACTGTTAGGGGGTAATTGGTCATTTGTTTAGGAAAAAGCTGTTTAACTTAGGGCAATGCCCTACAAAAGCCCTTTTAAGGGATATTGTTAGTTTAGTATTCGATTAGGGGGTGTTTTTATTTTGGGGGGACTTTTTATTTTTATAGGGGTATTAATTTAGGTTTAAATTTTTATTTTGGATAGCTTTGTTTATTTTTTTCTGTAATTTTACATTATTCTTTTTTTGTAATTTTAGCTTTGGGGGTTGTAGTTTCTTTTTTAATAGACTGCCCTGTGGGCAGGCTTATCGCCTAGTTTGATAATAGAAGTAATTTGATAAAAAAAAAATTTAAATGGTTTGCTCTGTTTGAATCACAAAAGATATTGTTTGAAATTCATATCCCTTTAAAGTCAATTAAATTTGTTTTCCACATAGCACTTAGCCATATTTATTTTCTTTTACATTCCCCTCCTGTATCATTAAAGTTGATGAAAGATGTTTAACAATCGTAAAATGTAACTTCTCAAAGTGTCTATTTTTCCTTTAATATTGTTCAGTGTTCTGTATGCGTCATTGTGCCTAGTCCCAATTCACACTGCACTGTGATTTGTTGGTGAATAGCTTTGTTTCCTTTTAAACATTTTATAGCATTGTTTGTTCGAGGCAAAAAAGTAGCGAAACTGTCTCCTCGCCCCTGTTTTATTTGCTTCAGAGCAGCTTTGCTATTATGTAATAAAGAAAAGCCTTTGTGCTTGTGTCCCAAAAAAACAACAAAAAACAACAAAAACCGAGAAAGACAAAGCAGGTCTATTTAAATATATAAAGACCTAGGTTGTTTTAGCTCTTTCATTGCTCAGCTACTTCTCATTCCTGTGCTAAAACTGTTTTTTAGACTTTTAAACTCTTTGCTTTTTAAAGGACCACTCAATGCAGTCGAATTTCATAATAAAAAGAAAATGATTTAGCACCTACTCTGAAATTCAAATTAGCAGTAGATTTTTTTTTCTGACATTTATTTTTTCTTCAATTTTCCGGCCCCCTATATCATGTGACAGACATCAGCCAATCACAGTGTGAATATAAAAAGACTGAGCATAATTTGATAATGGAATTAAATGGCATGCTCTATCTGATTTGAGTGTTAGAGAAGGCAATATTTTAATTACTGACTAACTAAATATGGGGTTGATCACGGTCTATTGTTTTGTTAAAGGGATAGAAAAGTCAAAATTAAAGGGACAGCTCACTCAAAAAAATTCTCCCCTTTAAATTATTCCCAATGATCCTTTTAACCTGCTAGAGTGTATTAAATACAAGTAGCTTCTTTACTCCTATTTCAGCATTTGAAATAGCTGATTTAGCCTGTGGTATCGCCACCTACACTAAACAAATTAATACTGGAGTATAGGCTATTAAATAGCCTATCCACAACAACATGTAGAACAGCTGCCAGGCAAACAATGTGCTCGTGACGACTGTGGAAATCTGCCCAATTCCACTGTGACAATATTAAACACGAAAATGTCCACAGCACAGCTTGCTTAAAAAGTGTCTTTATTGACAAAAGAAAGAGCAACGTTTCGTGACTGTTGTCACTTAGCATGATCAAGTGACAACAGTCACGAAACGTTGCTCTTTCGTTTGTCAATAAAGACACTTTTTAAGCAAGCTGTGCTGTGGACATTTTCGTGTTTACTATTGAATAGCCTAAGTATACACAGCCAGCAGAAGAGATTACACTCTCAGTGGGATGCAGGATAGTTAAGTAATAAAATGATCCTTTTCCATTGTTCTCTCTATCTATTGAGCTTTGGTGTTCCAGCAAAATAAAAGATAAGGAAGCAAGTATGTTTACACAAACTTAGAACATAAAATGTGAACATTAAATGGTCTTTCTAATGATATCATCATATCTTATAATTTACTATAAAAAATATAAAATATGATGAAAAAAATGAAAAAAACACATTTTTATCCTAAGTTTAGAAATACCCAATGTTTACATGTTCTTTGCTTTTTTTGCAAGTTATAGGGCCATAAATACAAGCAGCACTTTACTATTTCCAAACCATTTTAAAATATATACATTTCAATATCCCTTGAAATGTATATATATATTTATTTTCCGTTAACTTTTTCAAAGAAGTTTAGGTTTCTCACTGAAATTATTTACAAACAGCTTGTGCAATGATGGCACAAATGGTTGTAAATGCTTCTCTGGGATCCCCTTTGTTCAGAAATAGCAGACTTATATGGCTTTGGCATTGCTTTTTGGCAATTAGAAGGCCGCTAAATACTGATGTGCACCACACGTGTATCATGCCCAGCAGTGAATGGGTTAATTAGGTAGCTTGTAGGGTTAATTTTAGCTTTAGTGTATAGATTACCCTCCCACCTGACACATCCAACCCCCTGATCCCTCCCTGACCCCTCTCAAACAGCTCTCTTCCCACCCCCCAAAGGTAACCCCCATCTTAAGTACTGGCAGAAAGTCTGCCAGTATAAAAATAAAAGTTTTTTTTAAAATATATATATATTTTATGCAGGGTAGTATCCCCCCTTACCTCCCAACCTCCCTAACCCCCTTAAACAGCTCTCTAACCCTCCCCCCTCTAACTGTTAGGTGCCATCTTATGTACTGGCAGCTGTCTGCCAGTATCCAGTTTCCAGATCCCTTTCCCAAATCTCATTGCCCTCTTATATCCATTAAATATGTTCCATAGTGTAGCGGTCCCATCTGCTTCTACCCCATCGCGCGCGCTTCCGCCCCCCGCACACTCCCGGACCACACACCGGAAATAAGGAAGCGATGGGACGCCCACCCGCCTCCTTGGTATGGCTCCCACCCACCAACGATTGGCACTGTGGGTCTCTCTGCATCGGATGCTTAAAAAAGGGTATTGCAGGATGCCTCAATATGGAGGCATCACTGCAATACCCTGAAAGTGGCTGGAAGCGATCAGGATCGCTTTACAGTGCTTGAAAACCCTGAGGACGTGCAGGGTACGTCCTTGGTTATTAACGACCAGTTTTTGTACTAGGTAACCCTGCATGCCCTTGGTCGTTAAGGGGTTAAACAACTTTCCCATTTTTTCTATTATCTAATTTGTTTTGTTCTCTTGGTATTCTTTGTTGAAAAGCTTATATAGATAGGCTCAGGAGCTGCTAATTGGTGGTTGCATATGTATGCCTCATGTTATTGGTTCACCCATATGCATAGCTCTTTCTTCAACAAAAGATACTAAGAGAAGGAAGCAAAATAGATAATATAAGTAAATTGGAAAGTTGTTTAAAATCGTATACTCTATCTAAATCATATATATAAAAAAAACTGTGGGTTTCATGTCCCTATAAATTTAAACATTTTTGCAATATACTTCCCTTAGCAAAAATGCTTCTTGTAAAAGTCATTAAAGTTTGTCAGTGCCAAATTCTCAAATATGCAGTGAGCTGGTGGTGTTGTGTATAGTATGAGTGAAGACTTAATTTGTATCAGACAAGCCACTACTGACTCACTGAGAAGTTGTGGTGTTTGAATGCTGGTGCATGGGGCCCTCACAGCATATGTGAGTATGCTGCTGAAAACAGTAATAACTGTGATTGGCTTTTGCATGTTTACATTTTACACCTTGTACTATATAAAAAGCCTGGGCGAGATTACATATACGGAGTAGGCTTCAGCACAAGCGCTGCAACCCGCGTAGCCCATAATTTCATTTTGCACATCAGGGGTATTACATATATGGCGCCAGCAGTTCATAAAGTGCTGTAAGTCGGATAAACTAGCGATGTCCAGAAATGAGCAAATAAATACAAATCTCTGGAGTTGCCAGTGACTTACAGCACTTTTGAAACTGCCGACGCCTAAGAAAAGTAAACACAAAATATCAAATCTTCCATAAAAGTCTAACACGCCTCCCAAAAAATAAGCCTGACATGTAAAACCCCTATATCCGCCATCAAACCCACATCGGAACCAATAAAAGTATTAACCCCTAAACCGACAACCCCCCCAAAACGCAATATGCCTATTTAAACTATTAACCCCTGTATCCGCCATCAAACCATCACCGCAACTACTAACTAAAGTATTAACCCCAAAATCCGCCATCAAACCCACACCACAATAAACCTATTAAAGTATTACCCCTAAATCCGCCAACCCCAACATGGCAAACTACCTAATAAAATGATTAACCCCTAATCCGCCATTAACCCACAACGCAAACTACCTTTTAAAGTATTAACCCCTAAACTGCCAAAGCCAACAACACAAACTACCTATTAAAGCATTAACCCCTAAACCGCCAAAGCCCACAACACAATAAACCTATTAAAGTATTAACCCCTAAACCGCCAAAGCCCACAACACAAATAATTAAATTACTAAGCCCCCTAAGCTAATACCCCCTAAATGAACCCAAATTACAAAATACTAAAGGTACTAACTATTAGAATAAAAAAATCTAACACTTCTTTAAAAAAAATAAAAAAAAAATATATAAATTAATGGGAAAGTCTAGTCAAAATTAAAATTCTGGTGTAGACTGTCCCTTTAAACTACATTAACATAAAATAAAATAAAAAATCTAAGATTACAGAAAATAAAAAACAAAATTATAAAATTTAAAAAAATTATACCTATGAAAATAAAAAAGCCGCCCCAAAATAAAAACACCCCCTACTGTAAGAATAAACTACCAGTAGCCCTTAAAAGGGCTTCTTGCAGGGCATTGTCCCAAGATAATCAGCTCTTTTACATTAAAAATACACAAAGTCCCCCCTAACAGTAAAACCCCCACCCACCAAACCCACCGAAATAAAAAGCTAACACTAAAAAACCTAAACTACCCATTGCCCTGAAAAGGGCATTTGTTTGGGCATTGACCTTAAAAGGGCATTTAGCTCCTTTACAAAGTGCCCACCCTAATCTAAATAAATAAAACCCCACCAAAAAAACTCACCATTCCTGAAGTCTGGCGGAGAAGGTCCTGTCCCATGCGGTGAAGTCTTCTTCCAAACGGCAACCTTTTCTTTCTTCTTCCAGGAAAAATCCGGCGCGGAGGGCGGAGCTGAAGACCAATGACCGCAGAACTGAAGACCAGCGATCCTGGAACTGAAGACTGGCGACCGCGGAGCCATGGAGTCTGGAGGATCCTCTTCGTACGATCGCCGCCGTACACTGGATAGTGAATTCAAGGGACGCGATTAAAAATGGTGTCCCTTGAATTCCTATTGGCTGATTTGATTCTTCAAATTCAAATCAGCCAATAGGATGAGAGCTACTCAAATCCTATTGGCTGATTTGAATAGCCAATAGAATTTAAGTAGCTCTCATCCTATTGGCTGATTTGAATTTGAAGAATCAAATCAGCCAATAGGAATTCAAGGGACGCCATTTTTAATCGCGTCCCTTAAATTCATTATCCAGTGTACGGCGACGATCGTACGAAGAGGATCTTCCACGCTCCATGGCTCTGCGGTCGCTGGTTTTCAGTTCCAGGATCACCAATCTCCAGTTCCAGAATTGCCAGTCTCCAGTTCCAGGATCGCCAGTCTCCAGTTCCAGGATCGCCGGTCTTCAGTTCCAGGGTCGCCGGTCTTCAGCTCTGCCCTCCGCTCCACGCTTGATTGTTCCTGGAAGAAGAAAGAAGAGGTTGCCACTTGGAAGAAGACTTCGCATGGGACAGGACCTTCTCCGCCGGACTTCAGGAACGGTGAGTACCAGTCTGGCAGTTTTTTAAAAAAAAATTGGGGGGGTTTATTTAGATTAGGGTGGGCATTTTGTAAAAGAGCTGAATGCCCTTTTAAGGGAAATGGGTAATTTAGGTTTTTAGTGTTAGGGTTTTTATTTTGGGGTGTGTGGTGGGTGGGGGGGTTTACTGTTAGGGGGGACTTTGTGTATTTTTAATGTAAAAGAGCTGATTATCTTGGGGCAATGCCCTGCAAGAAGCCCTTTTAAGGGCTACTGGTAGTTTATTCTTAGAGTAGGGGGTGTTTTTATTTTGGGCGGGATTTTTTATTTTCATAGGGATTAGGTATAATTTTTTAAAATTTGATCATTTAGTTTTTTGTTTTCTGTAATCTTAGATTTTTTTTTTATTTTATGTAATTGTAGTTTAAAGGGACAGTCTACAACAGAATTTTAATTTTGACTAGACTGTCTCTTTAATTTATACTTAGCTTATTTTTTATTTCTAAAGTAGTGTTATGTTTTTTTTATTTTAATAGTAACTTTAGTATTTTGTAATTTAGGTAATTTGAGTTCATTTAGGAGGTGTTAGGTTAGGTGGTTTGTGATGTTGGGGTTGGCGGATATAGGGGTTAATACTTTATTTGTAGTTGCGGTGTGGGTTTGATGGCGGATATAGGGGTTAAAACACTTTATTAGTTATTGCGGTGGGGGTTGGCGGTTGACAGGTAGATAGATATTGCGCATGCGTTAAGTGTTAGTTTAAGTCCTTGTGCTGAATATTGGATACCGATTTGCGACACGATTCCATGGTAGCTTATGGGAGTAAAAATTGTGGGTGACGGGTGAAACATATGCGCGTAACTTGTATGCTATGCCGTATATGTAATACCAAAATCACGTAAAAAATGACGTTGTCGGCTTTTGTAGGCAACGCCGCATATGTAATGGGGCCCCCTGTGTCTTGGCCATTAAAGTGTATTACTCTCTACTGCACTAAGCCTTGTCTGGTGCTTGTATGGAATGGGAAAGAGCTTATTCACTTCAGAGCTTAATTAAAAGGATACTGAAACTATTTTTTTTTTCTTTATTTGAAAAAGCAGGAATGTAAACTTAGGAGAAGGCCCATTATTGGTTCATCACCTGGGTAGTGCTTGCTGATTGGTGGCTAAATGTAGCCATCAATCAGCAAGCGCTACCTAGGTCTGAACCAAAAATGGGCCAACTCCTTAGCTTACATTCAAATAAAGATAGCAAGAGAATGAAGACAAATTGATAATAGTAGTTAATTATAAAGTTGCTTAATATTGTCTGCTCTATCTGAATCATGAAATAAAAAATTTGGAGTCACTTCTACGCGTTTCGGCTCTCCTCTGAGCCTTTATCAAGACTGAGATAAGAGGTGCCCTTCAAGGGCTTAGAAATTAGCATATGAGCCTACCTAGGTTTAGCGCTCAACAAAGAATACCAAAGAACAAGGCAAAACTGATGATAAAAGTAATTTGGAAAGCTGTTTAAAATTGCATACCCTATCTCAATCATGAAAGTTTAATTTTTACTAGACTGTCCCTTTAATTATAGAAACATTTATTATAGGTAGGGGTACCACTGGCAAAATAAGCTATTTCCAATCCAATGCTGATATAAAGACAAAGTAGCAATTTGTAAAAAATGTAATACATTAGAGCAGGTAAAATGGATCACTGTTCCTTTAATTTTATAATGCTACTTCTACATTATAGTTTAGGGTCATGATAGTACTACTGTGACTAAGAAAAAGAGAGAAGAAAAAAGAAAAACAATCACCTAACCAGCGATTATGGCAGCAATATAGTTTCATTGTCTAAAAGTGTTCTGTAAATTGCCCTATTGAAATAATTCAGTATTATTCAGACTTTACCATCAGAGTATTTGCTAAATATGGGCTAATCTCTTTGTTGTTGTAACCAGTATCAAATCTTAAGTACAATTAGGATAAAGTTATTTTTAACACAGGCTGTAACGTAGGATCGTTTATCACAGTGTGATTTGGTATCCCGAATCTTTAGCATCACTTAAGCAGAGGCTGTCAGTGGTTAGGTGTGTTGAGCAATAGTTTGTCATTGGTAATTAAGATAAATTAACAAAATCTTAAAATAGATATTAAATGCGGAAATTAAACTTCATTCCCAGACTGACTTAACTAGCTTGGTCAAAAACACAGACTGGAGCCGCAAGTCTGTATTACTGGTCCTATGGCACAGTCACAGCTAATAGGTTGCAAGGATAAGTGTTTAATGATTCTATTATGAAAATGTTGCTGTTTATCACAGTTTTCTTTATTCTTTTAAGAAGTCGAATAGCCAAAAATAAGAGAGAAGTTTTGAAAGGCGTTTCAGAAGCACTGACTCAGCTGCCAAACACCAAGTGACGCTGTTAGGTGATACCTTTCTGGTGGTCAAGAAACATTCTGTATAGATGAGGTTAAAAAAACATAAAAAAACCCTAAGGGTCTCTTTATTTGCTCGTAAAGAACATTAATTGTTTCAGATGCTCCATATCATTTATGAAAAATGACATATGTTTTAAATATGTGTTTGTGTGTGTGTGTATATATATATATATATATATACATACACACAATGAGGCCTATTTATCAAAGGTCTTGCGGACCTGATCCGACAGTGCGGATCAGGTCCTCAAGACCTCGCTGAATGCGGAGAGCAATACACTCTCCGTATTCAGCATTGCACCAGCAGCTCACAAGAGTTGTTGGTGCAACGCCGCCCCCGCAGACTCGCGGCCAATGGGCCGCCAGCAGGGAGGTGTCAATCAACCCAATCGTACTTCATCGGGTTGAATTGAGGCGATTCCTGTCCGTCTGCTCAGAGTCACAGGTCACAGGTTTTTGATGAACCAATAGAATAAGCGGATTACCGGGTTGTTGGAAGCAGGTCTTCAAATGCAGTAAAGCTAGTGTACAAAGTATCCAGCAAGAATGTATCAAATACTAGACCTGAACACGTGACCCAGAAAAAGCTACCCGTAGTAAAGAACGGTAGAGCCTCGGAAGGTAACACACCGGACGCCGGATCTAAGGGTAAGCCAAGTCACACTACATAGAAGCGGAGAAATCGATAAGGATTTCGGATTCTGGGAAAGAGTGAGTTACGGACTAAGCAGAGACAAGTAATGTAAAGTAACGAAGCAGAGCGTACAAACATACATTGCATTCAATTACAGCTGAACTTTTTACCCTGCCCCTCCACACATGCTTAAAGGGACATAATACTCATATGCTAAATCACTTGAAACTGATGCAGTATAACTGTAAAAAGCTGACAGGAAAATATCACCTGAGCATCTCTATGTAAAAAAGGAAGATATTTTACCTCACAATTTCCTCAGCTCAGCAGAGTAAGTTCTGTGTAAAAAGTTATACTCAGCTGCTCCCAGCTGCAGGTAAAAAAAAAAAAAATGAAGAAATGAACAGCAGCCAATCAGCATCAGCAGTGCTGAGGTCATGAACTCTTACTGTGATCTCATGAGATTTGACTTAACTCTCATGAGATTTCATAGTAAGCTTCCTTTACCTGATTGGTGAAATAATATGAGAGTGCACGAGGCTCATCCCCTAAGCTGTCCTAGGACAGACACACTAAAATGCTGCTTAGAAATCCTTTACAATGGGAGGTGGCTACTGAGGAACTTTTGAGGTAAAATATCTTTCTTTTTTACATAGAGATGTTCAGGTGATATTTTCTAGTCAGCTTTTTACAGCTATGCTGCATCACTTTCAAGTGTTTAAACATTTGGGTATTATGGCCCTTTAATACAGGGGATTTATACATCTGCCAACAAGTATTGGTATAAACCACTTGCTTTGAACTGCCTGTTTTGGATTTAGAGACAGACTATCACTACTTCTCTCAAATCAATTTTCAGAGGGCCATTCCTCACACAATTTTAACAATGTTTATCTATTGTTCATTAATGTCTTTTATATATTGTATACCACTGGTGATTTTCATGTAATACTGTTAATTTTAATATTAAACATATACATTATACATAAGGCATTTGAGGTAGGAAAGTTTTTTACAATATCTCTCATATAGCTGTTTGTTTGTAGCGCTCCCCTGATTTGTAATCTTTTACAAAGTTGAAGTTACGCCAGGGCTGGATATATCAACAAGACAACAACCCAAAACACTGCTCAAAATCTACTCTGGCATTTATTCCTCGGAACAAGTACAATGTTCTGGAATGGCCACCCCAGTCTCCAGACCTGAATATCATTGAAAATCTGTGGGGTGATTTGAAGCAGGCTGTCCATGCTCAGCAACCATCAAACCTAACTGAACTGGAGATGTTTTGCAAGGAGGAATGGTCCAAAATACCTTCATCCAGAATCCAGACACTCATTACAGGCTATAGGAAGCGTCTAGAGGCTGTTATTTCTTCTAAAGGTGGCTCTACTAAATATTATTGTGATTTTTCTGTTGGGGTGCCCACATTTATGCACTTGTCTAATTTTCTATTGATGCATATTGCACATTTTCTGTTAATCCAATAAACCTAATTTCACTACTGAAATATTACTGTGTCCATCATAGATAGATATTTCAAAATGAAATTGATGATCCAAACACCCAATTATTCCAATTATTTATAAATGAAAATCATGGAAATTGTAAGGGGTGCCTAAACTTTTGCACAACTGTGTATATATATGTATGTATATATATATATATATATATATATATATATATATATATATATATATATATATATATATATATATATATATATATATATATATATATATATACACACACACACAAACTATATATTTACAATAAAAAAACTTTCAAACCTTAAAAAAGTATAAAAAATTATTAAATGAAACTTCTCTATCCAGAGTACTTAAAGGGACACTGAACCCAATTTTTTTCTTTTGTGATTCAGATAGAGCATGCAATTTTAAGCAACTTTCTAATTTACTCCTATTATCAATTTTTCTTCATTCACTTGCTATCTTTATTTGAAAAAGAAGGCATCTAAGCTTCTATTTTTGGTTCAGTACTCTGGACAGCACTTTTTTTATTGGTGGATGAATTTATCCACCAATCAGCAAGAATAACCCAGGTTATTCACCAAAAATGGGCCGGCATCTAAACTTACATTCTTGCATTTCAAATAAAGATACCAAGAGAATGAAGAAAATTTGATAATAGGAGTAAATTAGAAAGTTGCTTAGAATTGCATGCTCTGTCTGAATCACGAAAGAAAAAAATTGGGCTTAGTGTCCCTTTAAAGGGCCACTAAACCCAAAATCTTTCTTTCATGATTCAGATAGAACATACAAATTTAAACAACATTACAAGTTACTTCTATTATTTATTTTGCTTAATTTTTTAGATATCCTTATTTGAAAAAAAAAAAGCAATGCACATGGGTGAGCCAATCACACGAGGCTTCTATGTGCAGCAACCAATCAGCAGCTACTGAGCATATCTAGATATGCTTTCCAGCAAAGAATATCAAGAGAATAAAACAAATTAGATAATAGAAGTAAATTGGAAAGATGTTTAAAAATGCATTATCTTGGTTCTGGTTTCCGGAGGAGGAGCTCAGGTGTATGGTCTTGCAAGACACCTGCTCTGATTTTTTTCCTTCAAGCCTGATGGCGGGAAATCTGCGCCTAAACCCCTAGACCCTGGGCGGCTTGCAATGCTTAAACCATCGCTACCGGAATCCACATTAGTGCCACTCCAAAGCACTAAAATTGTACTCAGCAGTATTCTCAAAGACCTATGCAGCTTATATCAAACTACCCAGTCTGACATTTAAGTAATAAATTACTAATAGCCTGCTATAATATACAGCGAAGAAACACAGAGGGGAAATCCCCTGGCTAAATCAGCATACTAAATATTTGCATTACTTGAACTCTGCTCTCCCGCTGCTGCTACTTGCAAACGGCTCACTAGCTCAGAGGGTGGAACTTTGCCTGAACTTTGCACAGAGAAATTGTGACCTGATCAAAAGTAATCTAGACCTGGAGAGATTACCGCTATCTTGGCTTTAATTTCACCCGGCCTCTTAAAACATCGGAGGCGAACATACTATCCTGGCCCGGCTTTGGCATACGGCGTTCCAATCTTGCCGACCCCTGCATCTCCTACCTGGTTTGGAGTGGGAGACCCTTGGCTCATCGGACGTCGTTGACCTGGACGCTGGTGCCCGCGCGCCTGGATCCACGGCGCCTTGGTGGTGGAGGTGAGCGGAGACGCAGTGAAGTCTTGGGCACTGTTTTCTATTGGTCCGGGCTCCCCCTCCCACCGGTGCTGCGTGAGGGGGCCTGGATTGCGTTCTCTCGCTGCGCCGCTCACCTGGATCTCCAGCACTTGCAGCTTCTTGGCGTCTCTGCCGACTTTTCCCCCTCTGTTGGGGGACTCATTTCAGGATCACTCCTCTCCTTGCTTGTCCGAGGCTTCCCCTCCCACCGGTGCTGCGTGTAGGGGAGGCCCGGCCCTCTGGAGAGGATATCTGGGACGCCGTGTGCCTCTTGCTGGGAACCGGTAAAGTATGCAATAACCAAAGTGACCCTTGCATTTATTTCTTCAGCATTTTTTTTTTTATTTTTAAAAAAAATAACATTATCAGCCACCATATATCTCTATTACAATATCTACACCTGCTTGCTGTAACTTGACAGCTACCAGAACTTCCACCTGAAATACCCTGAATTTTTTTCTATTTTTTCTTTTTCTTCTACAAAAAGCTTACATCAAGAGTGTTACCCAAAGATTGACTTCTACATATTTCATGACAAAACTGTGGGTTCAAAGTAATTGAATTGATTCATGCTGCATCAAATGTCTAGTTTTTTCTCTGCTTACATAGTGGACTTTAACAAAATAATCAAAAAGTATCTAGAATATGTTCATATGGGCATGTGATGGAAGCTTCTTTCTTATTTTGGGGGCTGAGAAACGTTTAAATAGAAACTTGTAGAATTATCTTATCTACCCACATTTACAAAACAAGATATGAATGTCTCCTTCTGTATATAGAAATATCTACGACAGGTGTGAAGGTATAAATTTTCATGTGAATTTTTTTACACAGGTATAGCTCTGATATTTAACCCCTTAACGACCAAGGACGTACGCCACACGTCCTCTAAAAAAATACACTTAATGACCGAGGACGTGTGGCGTACGTCCTTGGTCTGGAAAGCAGCTGGAAGCGATCCTGCTCGCTTCCAGCTGCTTTCCGGTTATTGCAGTGATGCCTCAACATCGAGGCATCCTGCAATAACCCCCCTTGGCCATCCGATGCAGAGAGAGCCACTCTGTGGCCCTCTCTGTACCGGACATCGATGGCCGGTTTCGTTGGTGGGTGGGAGCCAGTCTGGGAGGCGGGTGGGCGGCCATCGATGGGCCGTATGATGTGGCGGGGGGCGGGATCGTGGGCGGGAACGCCGGGTGCGCGCGCGGGTGCGCGCGCGTGCACGAGGGTGCGCGCGCGCGCGCGGGGGGGGGGGGGGTAGGAAGCGGGTGGGAACCGCTACACTACAGAACATGTATGGGGGAAAAGTGGCAGTGATTGCCAAAAATATATATATTTATATCGATCTAAGAGATCTGGGAGGGGTGGTGGGTTTGTCTTTTGGGGGGGGGGCAAGCTACACTACAGAAAACTATTTTAAAATAATAATAAAACAAGGTTTTACTATAAACTGGGTACTGGCAGACAGCTGCCAGTACCAAAGATGGCTACTAATAAGTTAGAGGGGGATGGGTAAAGAGCTGTTTGGGGGGTATCAGGGAGGTTGGGGGCTAAGGGGGGATCCTCCAGAGCAGCATATGTAAATATGCATTTTTTTTTATTTATGTTTTATCAAGGATAGCTTTTTTTTTTAGTACTGGCAGACTTTCTGCCAGTACTTAACATGGGGGGACAATTGTGGGGTGGGGGAGGGAAGAGAGCTGTTTGGGAGGGATCAGGGGGTGTAATGTGTCAGGTGGGAGGCTGATCTCTACACTAAAGCTAAAATTAACCCTGCAAGCTCCCTACATGCTACCTAATTAACCCCTTCACTGCTAGCCATAATACACGTGTGATGCGCAGCGGCATTTAGCGGCCTTCTAATTACCAAAAAGCAACGCCAAAGCCATATATGTCTGCTATTTCTCAACAAAGGGGATCCCAGAGAAGCATTTACAACCATTTGTGCCATAATTGCACAAGCTGTTTGTAAATGATTTCAGTGAGAAACCTAAAATTGTGAAAAATTTTACTTTTTTTTTTATTTAATCGCATTTGGCGTTGAAATGGTGACATGAAATATACCAAAATGGGCCTAGATCAATACTTAGGGTTGTCTACTACACTACAATAAAGCTAAAATTAACCCTACAAGCTCCCTACATGCTCCCTAATTAACCCCTTCATTGCTGGGCATAATACACGTGTGGTGCGCAGTGGCATTTAGCGGCCTTCTAATTACCAAAAAGCAACACCAAATCCATATATGTCTGCTATTTATGAAAAAAGGGGATTGCAGAGAAGCATTTACAACCATTTGTGCCATAATTGCACGAGCTGTTTGTAAATAAATTCAGTGAGAAACCTAAAGTTTGTAACAAAATGTGTGAAAAAGTGAACAATTTTTTTTATTTGATCGCATTTGGCGGTGAAATGGTGGCATGAAATATACCAAAATGGGCCTAGATCAATACTTTGGGATGTCTTCTAAAAAAAAATATATACATGTCAAGGGATATTCAGGGATTCCTGGAAGATATCAGTGTTCCAATGTAACTAGCGCTAAGTTTGAAAAAAAGTGGTTTGGAAATAGCAAAGTGCTTCTTGTATTTATTGCCCTATAACTTGCAAAAAAAAGCAAAGAACATGTAAACATTGGGTATTTCTAAACTCAGGACAAAATTTGGAAACTATTTAGCATGAGTGTTTTTTGGTGGTTGCAGATGTGTAACAGATTTTGGGGGTCAAAGTTAGAAAAAGTGTGTTTTTTTCCATTTTTTCCTCATATTTTATATTTTTTTTATAGTAAATTATAAGATATGATGAAAATAATGGTATCGTTAGAAAGTCCATTTAATGGCGAGAAAAACGGTATATAATATGTGTGGGTACAGTAAATGAGTAAGAGGAAAATTACAGCTAAACACAAACACTGCAGAAATGTAAAAATAGCCTTGGTCCCAAACGGACAGAAAATGGAAAAGTGCTCTGGTCACTAAGGGGTTAAACTTGTGTGAACACTGTAATAGCCTTCATCTCATTGGTATCTAAGAAGGATTGTAACAGTGACTCTCTATACAATCACTATAGCAATATTCTATAGAAACATAAAAAGCTGCTTAAACAATATAGCAACGTTAACCCGCTATTATTATACAGAGACACAAATATAGGCACATCTCTATTTTTTTTATTAGTCTCTGGGAAAACACTTAGTTCACAACCCTTATAAAAACATACTACATATACTAATAACAACATCATACAAGTAGAACCACCAACTTTAGTCCTTGTATTTCCCCCTCCCTTTCTTACTTTGACCCCCAATCCTCCATATTAAAAGATAACTCTGATAAAGGGGCCAACTACGACTGACAAGTAACTTCCTGTTTACGCATAGGAGATTTCGAGAGGAACGCTCCCTGCTACCACTATAAACTTTTTTCTGTTCTTTTTTCACTTCTCACTCTTCATTATAAATTAATACACACATTAACTTTGTACCTTTTATTTTTTCACATACCACGGGCCTAGTGCCCCTTGCACCGCCGGGCTCTAGTAGCCCCTAGATAAATACCCCCTCACTTCCCAGCTTCCCTCCCTGGCACATCTTGCACTACCTTTTCCCGCACACAATCCATCACTCCCAATTCACCCCCCCCCCCCTTTTTTTTTTTTTTTTTTTTTTTTTTCTCTCTCCCCCCCCCCCTCGCGTGTGGCACTTAATTGTTCACGTACACCACGTGGTACATGGATAAATTCCTTTCCAACTCCCCTAAAAATCCTTCCCCAAATATGGCAGGAAGACATAAAGACAGGAAACTTAAGGAACAAACAAACCCCAGTAATATGACATTATTACCAGAAAACCTTGATATGCAGGCATTGGTGTCTAATATCACGGAGGCTCTCGCCCCCAAATTTGAACTACTTAAATCTGATATTAAGCTAGATATTTCCTCTCTAACCCAAGAAGTGAGGCAATTCTCGGGAAGACTACAAGAAGCAGAACAGAGGGTCTCAGACCTAGAAGACCAAGCAACGATGCATAGTACCAAAATAGAGACCTCAGCTAAAATAATACAAAAATTGTTAGACAGGGTCGAAGACCTCGAAAACCGCTCTAGGCGGAACAACCTGAGAATAATAGGTCTTCCTGAAAATAAAAAATTTGAAAACCTTGATACCTTTATTTCTCACACACTTACTAGAGCGCTAAAAATCCCCTCTACACACCCACCTATTATAGTAGAAAGAGCCCATAGAATGGGACCTCTACGCCCTGACAGCAACATTAGCAGGAGACCGCGACCTATAATCGTTAGATTATTGAATTATAAAGATAAAGATCTTCTCCTGCAGTATTTTCGGAAGAACCAACCAATTACAATAGAAGACAGTAGAATTCTGATTTTTCAGGATTTTGCGGCAGATACAGCCTTAAAGAGAAGAGAGTTGGCCCCAATTTGTTCTAAGTTTATTCATCAAGGTTGTAGGGCGGCCCTTATCTATCCCTCAAAACTGAAGGTAGTAATAAATGGGACAACACACATTACAGATGATCTTCAAATAGCGGAGAATCTTCTTAAGACTTTAGATACATAAATATAGCTTACAAATTAGCAGCTTAAGTAGGCAGAGTATGATGGAAGTGACTATAAACCAAGAGGAACTAGATCCCTCTTACTCTTTTTTATTTTTTCCCCCTTTCCCATTTTTTTTGTCCGGGGGTTCTGTGTTTTTTTTCTTTTTTTTTCTCTTTCTCCTCTTTCTCCTCCCGCCCGGCTCTCTCGTCCCTCCTCACTCCACCAATACCACTTCCTTTATACATAGAGAAATATGACGTTTAATCCTGATAATTTTAAAATTGTATCGTGGAATGTTGGAGGAATTTCCTCCCCCATCAAACGTAAAGCCATCTTATCACATTTGCGGAAGGCTCAGGCGGATATTGGCCTAATACAGGAAACCCATTTAGGTTTAGAGGAGTCATTAAAACTAAAATCATCCTGGGTAAAAGAGGTCTATGTAGCACCAAGTCAAGGGAAGAAAAGGGGAGTTGCAATACTTATAGGCAAAAAAATTCAAGCAGAGGTTCTGTACTCTGAGGCCGATCCCGGGGGGAGATATGTAGTAGTCAAAGTAAAAATAGGCCAGACAAAATATACAATTTGTAATGTCTATGGCCCGAATAAAACTGACCCGGAATTCTGGGATTTATTACAAACTAAACTTCTTTCTTGTGTGGAAGGTTATTTAATTCTGGGGGGGGACTTTAATATGGCCCCCCAATGCCCTATAGACAGACTTAGAAAAGACTCTAAGCCTCTGAAACAGAAGAAGGATAATCTTGATTTTAAGCTGGTCAAAAAGATTAAACAAATTCTTTCCCTGCGTGATATCTGGAGATATCAGAATCCCGACACACAAGATTTCACTTGCCTATCTAAGGCTCACAAAACTTTGTCCAGGATCGATTTATTCTTGATTAGTGATCATCTGAGTTCCTTAAAGATTAAATCTCAGATAATGCCAATTTTTCTATCAGACCACGGGCCTATCTCCCTTGAATTTAATTGGGTACAATTTAAATCAAAGACCCTTCGTTTTTTCTTCCCTTATTTCCTTTTTACTGACTTGAAGTTTAAACAGTGGCTCAGGAATCGATTCACGGAATATGCGCAATTTAACATCAACTATGTGGACCGTTCAGATATCTTCTGGGAAACTGCTAAGGCAGTCCTCAGAGGAGAAATCACAGCATATTCCATCATCCAAAATAAAAAAAGAAAAGCAAGGGAAAAGGAAGTTTATAATTCTCTGGTTAATGCCTACAACACTTACTTATTAGAGAGAACTCCTCTAAACTGGGCAAAGTACATACGAATTAAAGCAGCAAGAGATACCTTCTTTCTAGCTCAGGAAACACATAACGAGATTAGATTGCAAGCTAAACTACACAAATTCGGAAATAGGTCTGGTAAAATGCTATCTAAACTAATTAAAAGTGAGAACAAAAAATCTAACATTGATAAAATCCAACATAATGAGAAATATCTCTCTAGCTCTGATGAAATCACAAATTTGTTTCATCAATACTACCAACAACTTTATACTAATACAGACTTTGACATAGATAAAGCAGCCGAATTCTACAGTAATATTATCTTTCCTAGGATTACCTCCGAGGAGGCCGCTAGACTTAACGCCCCTATTACGCGGGAAGAAATTGGAAAAATAATCTCTAAGCTCCCCTTGAACAAGGCAGCTGGACCGGATGGATTGCCCAATGAGCTCTATAAAATCTTATCGTCGGAGATAGTTCCTTATTTAGCAAACCTTTATAATGATATCTTTATTTCTCATAAACAACCCACATCCTCCTTTGCGTCTTCTTTAACTACTTTGATCTTAAAAGAAGGGAAGGACCCTACATGTAAGGAGTCTTATAGACCAATTGCATTGTTAAATTCAGACTATAAAATACTCTCCTCCATTTTAGCAACTAGGCTCCAGGCTATTCTATCTATAGTAATCCATCCGGACCAAGCTGGTTTTCTCAATAATCGTAACTCGTCTGCAAAGATCAGGGAATTACTGGTGACTATGGAATATATTCAGGGAGTGATCCCACAGGGGGCGGGGGGAGAGGACTCCCCGGACCTGGCCATCTTGTCACTTGATGCGGAAAAAGCTTTTGACATGGTAGTTCACAAACATCTAATTCTCTCATTAGCAGGGTTCGGGATTGTAGGGAATTTCCCTAAATTTGTGGAGAGCCTCTATAGTCACTCTTCCACAAGATTGATTATTAACGATGATATCTCCCCACCAATTACATTAAAAAGGGGCACTCGTCAGGGCTGTCCTCTCTCCCCGCTCCTTTTTGACCTAGCCATAGAACCCCTAGCAATTAGAATTAGGAACTCACTGGAGGGCATAAAAATTAGGAGGCATGAAATGAAAGTCGGACTATATGCGGATGATCTACTTATATACATATCCAACACAGCGCAAAATATTCCAAAACTATTGCAAATCACTGACCACTTCGGGGTATTCTCAGGATACAAAGTAAATGCGATAAAATCGGAACTAATGTGGCTCAGGAAAAATAAAACTAGTAAGACAGACCTACCCTTTAGAGTAGTAACAGATTCATTGAAATACTTGGGAATCAAAATACCAATTAATTTAAAAGATCTATATAAGATGAACATAACCCCAATGTTAAGCTTTATCAAAGAAAGGCTTAAGGCCTGGCAAAATCTACCACTTTCAATATCCGGCCGCTCAGCCTTAGTTAAAATGACCCTGCTCCCAAAACTGCTTTATATTTTACAAAATGTCCCTTTAATTTTATTTGAGAGAGACATTCGCTCAATGAACTCATCAATTGGGCAGTTTGTATGGCAGGGGAAGAGGCCTAAAATAGCCCTTGCTAAACTAATGGTGCCAAGGGAGCTGGGAGGATTGGCACTTCCGAACTTAAGATTTTATAATCTTTGCTTTTTGGCCCGCATAATAGCAGATTGGTTTTCCATTAAGAACTATGTCTTAAATAATGACCTTGAATCTAATATATGTGACCCATATTCCCCAATAGCTCTTGCACACACGAGCCCTAAAGATCTCCCCAGAAGTATAAAGGAGCTTAAATCCATTTCAAACCCGATTAAAGCCTGGTTCAAAATATCTAAATCCCTCTCTATAAGCCCTATGGGGTCAAAACATCTTCCCCTAACTAGAAACCCGAATTTCCAACCAGGATTGGATTCACTTATCTTTAATAGATGGCATAGCAAGGGGCTGGACAGGGTTATTCACTTTGTCAATCAGGAGAGAAAATGCATTAAATCCTTTGAGGAGTTGAGACATGAATTCAATTTATCAAATAAAGATTTCTATGCATATTTACAGATAAGACACTATATTACAGAGCTTGTACACAAGATCGGATGGAATTGGTCCTTGGGTAGTTTAGAAACCTGGTTAATGATAACTAAAAATTCTTCCATGTCTATTGCCCCATGTTACTACTCATTGAACCTTACCAAAGCAACCCCGACATTGGAAAAACTGGCCGGGTCCTGGGATACCTTAATCCCATACAGTAATATTGACTCAGAAATTATTCAATTGTCAATTAATAAAGTAACAAAAACAACATCCTCCCTTAATTGGCGTGATGCTCATTTAAAACTCTTGCATAGGGCATACTTCACCCCGGAAAGAGGCCTCAGAGTCCGTAATCATCAATTTAATAAATGTCCCAAATGTTCTTATTTTGCTGCTGACATAGTTCATATGTTCTGGCAATGTCCTAGAGTGAGCAATGTTTGGAGCAAGCTAGAATACTGGCTTAAAAGTAAACTTAAAATTGAACAAATATCTCTCTCCCTGTTCCAGATTGTATTCTGTTTGAAACCTGGAATAGGGCGACAGCCTAATGAGAAACTAGTTAATCTATTTATCTTAGCTACCAGATATCTGCTCTGCCAGAAATGGAAAATGAGGTCGGTGCCAACCATTGTTGAAATCAGGGATCATTTAAAGAAACAATATGTTTTAGAACAGAAAAACACTAACATAGACAATGAACCTGATGTAAAGAAATTTTTTGACAAGTGGGCTCCATTTCTTAAGATTTTCCCTGAGAGAGAAATCGATTACTTAATCTCTCCATTTAAGAATTCGGAATTAGTGGTGTTGGGTATGTGGTGAACTGGGGAGGGAATGGGAGACCCGGGACTCCTTTTTTTTTTTTTTCTCTTCTCTTCTTCCTCTCTTTTTTCTTCTTTCTTTTCTTTTCCCTCTTCTTTTTTCCTCAATTCTTATAAATAAAACACTCCAACAATGAGTAATAAAAAATTAGGCAGATGGCTTAGGTTTTATCAATTGTGCACATGATGGGTAATATATAATTTTGGTTAATAATCATTATTTTCTCCCCATTGTCTTTCTCTTTTTTTGTCTGTTGATTGTTTATGAACTCTAAAATCATGGCTTCTTGTTTTCATGGAACTTGTACTCATTGTTGGATATAAATAAATGGTTAAAAAAAAAAAATGCATTATCTTTCTAAATCATGAAAGAAAAAATGTGGGTATTATGGCCCTTTAATATAATATTATATAATAAAATTCAATATAATATAATAATACAATATTTTATTAGATTGGGGAATTACATTTCAGATTTCTCATAATTTGTGAATTTTGGTATTAAGGTAAGTTTTTTCCTTCTCTTTCGTCTGTCTGTCTGTCTGTCCATCCGTCTGTCTGTCTGTCTATCTCACACTTTCCACAATTGAAGAATATTTCCTAGTCTGCACTCATTTGCATATCTGGTGATGTCACAAAAACAAATTCACTATTTTATGACATTTGATCCAACCCATTGACATTTGTGTCTGAGTCTTAGAGGAATATTATTTTTAATCAACATATTTGTTAACCTACAGTTCAAAAGTATAGAGAATGAAAGCATGTGGAATCTAAATATCTATTTACTAGAAAATAAACCCTATGTATTAGCAATATATTTAAAAATAATACAAAACACGGAAGGGAACTGCACTCTCATACTGGACCGGGTACACATCCCATGACCCTGCAACATGCTCCGCCCTGGGTGCCACTGGCACTCACAGGAAGCTGTGCTGTCCCCAGAGTCACAAGCAGTTAACCCCAGACAGGTCTGGGTGCAAGAACCATAGGGAAAATAACAAAACAAATTAATACAACACACAGAGAAAACCCAGCACTCACTTACAAGCTCTCAGCTAAGATTTAAAAGCAAAAATGGAAAGGTTAGTTACCGCATCTGGCCAAATGGGACAAGCCCAGGTACCTCGTCAAGGTCCTTTCCAATACCTGAGACCCTAAAACAGCCACACAATGCAAGCTTTCAAATCCAAACAAACTGAAAACAAGGGAAGGGTGCACAGGAATATGTAACCACCCTAGACATATACAAAACACGGAAGGGAACTGCACTCTCATACCGGACCGGGTACACATCCCATGACCCTGCAACATGCTCCGCCCTGGGTGCCACTGGCACTCACAGGAAGCTGTGCTGTCCCCAGAGTCACAAGCAGTTAACCCCAGACAGGTCTGGGTGCAAGAACCATAGGGAAAATAACAAAACAAATTAATACAACACACAGAGAAAACCCAGCACTCACAAGCTCTCAGCTAAGATTTAAAAGCAAAAATGGAAAGGTTAGTCACCGCATCTGGCCAAATGGGACAAGCCCAGGAACCTCGTCAAGGTCCTTTCCAATACCTGGGACCCTAAAACAGCCACACAATGCAAGCTTTCAAATCCAAACAAACTGGGAACAAGGGAAGGGTGCACAGGCATATGTAATCACCCTAGACATATACAAAACATGGAAGGGAACTGCACTCTCATACCGGACCGGGTACACATCCCATGACCCTGCAACATGCTCAGCCCTGGGTGCCACTGGAACTCACAGGAAGCTGTGCTGTCCCCAGAGCCACAAGCAGTTAACCCCAGACAGGTCTGGGTGCAAGAACCATAGGGAAAATTACAAAACAAATTAATACAGCACACAGAGAAAACCCAGCACTCACTTACAAGCTCTCAGCTAAGATCTAAAAGCAAAAATGGAAAGGTTAGTTACCGCATCTGGCCAAATGGGCAAGCCCAGGTACCTCGTCAAGGTCCTTTCCAATACCTGGGACCCTAAAACAGCCACACAATGCAAGCTTTCAAATCCAAACAAATTGGGAACAAGGGAAGGGTGCACAGGCATATGTAATCACCCTAGACATATACAAAACATGGAAGGGAACTGCACTCTCATACCGGACCGGGTACACATCACATGACCCTGCAACATGCTCAGCCCTGGGTGCCACTGGCACTCACAGGAAGCTGTGCTGTCCCCAGAGCCACAAGCAGTTAACCCCAGACAGGTCTGGGTGCAAGAACCATAGGGAAAATTACAAAACAAATTAATACAACACACAGAGAAAACCCAGCACTCACTTACAAGCTCTCAGCTAAGATTTAAAAGCAAAAATGGAAAGGTTAGTTACCGCATCTGGCCAAATGATAAAATAATATATATATACACATACAAAAGATATGACAACCGCGCTATCCAATATACTATTTGAATAATTTATGTATATATATATATATATACAAATTAAGTATAAAAGTCCACTAGATATAAAATCTACAAAAGGGGGGCAGCAGAAAAAATTGTGTGTAGACTCCCAAGTTGTCTTCACGATGAATATATGAAAAAGAGTATGTAACTGCGCCTCTCTTAGGTGGACTGTATATTGTTGAGAAAAGTGTGTGGGGTCACGACTCCCCTATCCCAAAACACTTACTTCTAAGGGCCTCAATCACTATGAGGTAAGTGGTCACCAAGAGTAGCTGACATCCGTAACTAGCTGCGATATCCAAATTCTCCAAGTAGTCAGTCAAGAATACCCGGGTAATCGATCAGCTGTGTTGTACACTGAAGTAGAAATGCAGATTGCAGATCTCCCACTGTATATCTTGGCTCAGATAAGACATCCAAACCACAGCTGCCAGGGTGCTATGTGGTAATCAAATAGAGCTCAGTAGTAAGCACTCACTGGACTTCAGACGTCATATAGTGAATAATATTTATTAAAGTGATGTTTCGGAACAAACACAGTCCCTTCTTCTGACCATATATATATATCCATACTGAATACTTTCATAGAATAATGTAAAGTTATTTGATGTTAAAAATATTGATGCATTGTACATTTGAAAATACAAAATAGATTCTATGTATCAATTGTTCTGATTTTAGCAACTATACTAACCTTGAGTATTAAAAATGAGTATATTTTATATTTGATATCTAGTTTTCATAAGGTTATTTAGTTATTTCAGTAATGTCTAGTGATTTTAATGTGATAGGACAGCATTGGGTATTTAGTTATGATACATTTACACTTGTAGATTTCAAAGCCTAAGTGATCAGGTGTCAGGGCTTCTTAGCTCAGTAACCCCTGCAAGCAGAATTAATTAACTTTAATATAAGGACCTCAACTGCAGCAATATTGTGTAGGGAAGTGTATCTTGTAAGCCTGAGAAGGCGGGGCTCAACTTGGATAGAAAGTTATCCAGTAATATACTTCACATTGATATGAGGCAGTGGAGGTAAATAGATGAGACTAGTGAGTGGATAACTCTTCTCAGTATTATACCCCCTTTGCCTGCAAAGACTAATAGTGGAAACAATAGAAATTATATGTAACTGAGAATCTGAGCTAACCCTCATTTGTTTGTAAATGGCAGGAATTATAGTGCATGACTTACTATTCTCTAAATAAGGCTTTAACAGATATGAAAGATACTGCTTAACTAATAGTTTGAGGCTTTAAATTATACAGGACATCTGATCAGAACCTGAGCTAGTTTGCAGTTTGTAAACACCAATTTGGCACAGAGAAATAGCATCAGTTGTTTAGTACAGGTTGCGGTAGTTTGTAAACACCAATTTGGCACAGAGAAATAACATCAGTTGTTTAGTACAGGTTGCGGTATTCAAACTTACCGATTAGGAAGTTTAAGAAGTTGATGTTTTGTGTGCTTTATGCGCTTGTAATTTACTCGCCTCTGTATAGTGACAGTGCTCTTCCTAGCTTCAGTGTTTCAGCTGAGATGCGGTCGGCGCGCGCTTCAGTTGGCGTGTGACGTCACCGCTTAGTCCGGAGGCTGGTCCTGTGATGTGTGAATGGGCGGTTGGACAGAATCCTTAGTGGGTGTTTCCCTGTGAGAGAGGTTGCTTGCTTCAGGAATAACGAAGCAATGAGTGTTTGCAGAAGAAGTGTTTTATAGCAAATCGGAGGTATGTTAAAAGGGAGAGATAAGCCAGTAATAGTTAAAGGGGCAGAGAGAGAGCAGTCAAGCAAGGAAGCGTGACATGACCCCCCCCAAGGATCAACTCCGGTGATCGGGAGACGGACGGTCAGGATGTCTACTGTGGAAACGATGGACAAACCGAGGGGCAGAGAGGTTGACAGCCGGCTCCCAAGAGTCCTCAGAGTCAGGGTAACCCTTCCAGTGTACCAGATACTGGAGTTGGCCACGTAGTCGGCGTGAATCCAGTACTTCCTGAACCTCATATTCCATTGAGAGGTCGGGAATCTGAGGAGTGATAGGGTCAGCAGGATGATGTTGCCTGAGTTGTTTATATGGCTTGAGTAGAGAGACGTGGAAGGTGGGATGAGACTTCATAGTGGCAGGAAGGTCCAGAGTAACAGCATTGGGGTTAATCACCTTCGTAATTGGAAAAGGCCCGATGTAGGCAGAGGATAATTTTTTCGAGGGAATCGGGAGATGGAGATTACGAGTGGATAACCAGACATAATCTCCAACCACATAAGAAGGAGACGGAACACTTTTTTTATCGTACTGATGCTTGTAACGGACCTTCACTAATTCAATATTTCGTTTAACCAAGGAGAAGGTTTCCGAAATTGTGTTAAGAAGTTCGTTTACCACTGGGGATGTTTGGTCAGAAGAGAAATCCCATTCAAAGGTTGGGTGAAAACCATAGTTGGTGAAGAATGGGGTGCATTTAGTAGAGGAGTGCACAGAGTTATTGAAAGCAAACTCAGCGTAGGGGAGAAGAGTAGCCCAATCATCCTGTCTAGCAGATACGAAACATCTTAAATATTGTTCTAACCACTGGTTTGTGCGCTCCGTCTGACCGTTGGTTTGAGGATGGAAAGAGGTGCTGGGTCGTCTAGTGATGCGGAGGGAATGGCAAAGTTGCTTCCAGAATCTGCTAGTGAATTGGCTACTCCTGTCAGAGGTGATGGTGTTTGGGAGTCCATGTAGCTTAAAAACATGGGTGAAAACCAAGGAGACTGTTTCGGAAGTGGTAGGTAGTTTATGGAATGGGATGAAATGTGCCATCTTACTGAACAGGTCCACTACTACCAGTATAGTGTTGAACTTTTGTGAATTTGGGAGGTCAACAATGAAGTCCATGGCAATGTCAGTCCAAGGCCTGAGTGGAGTAGGCAGAGGAAGTAAATACCCGGTTGGAGAGATCTTTCCTGTCTTGGTTATTGTACAGGTTTTACAGGTTTGAACGTATCGAGCTGTGTCTGTTAACAGTGAGGGCCACCAAAAAAACCTTTGTACCAGATCCTGGGTCTTTTGTATTCCCAAATGTCCAGCAAATTGAGAATTGTGTAAAGTATGAAGCACAGTTGATCTAAGTGAAGGAGGTACATAGACTCGTTCTTGATGATAGTATAACCCGTCCTGATGCTTGGTCAAAACTTGTAGAGGTTTTTGGTTGTCAGAAAGTTGTTCTGTCTTGAAACGGCTGGTTTGTTCAATGGTCAGGGCCAAGAATCGGTCAACTGGTATCAGTGATGATTCAATGAGGGGAGTTTGGGGGTCTAGTAGTTGTCTGGACAACGCGTCAGCTTTTTTGTTCTTGTGAGCTGGTCAGTAGGTGATGTAATAGTTGAATCTGGACAAGAACAGATTCCAGCGAACTTGTCGAGAGCTGAGAGTACGGTTTGTCTTTAAATATTCGAGGTTCTTATGATCTGTGTAGATAAGTATAGGGATGGAGGTTCCTTCCAGTAGATGTCTCCAATGTTCTAAGGAACACTTGATGGCTAGTAACTCCTTATCCCCTATTGGATAGTTGGTTTCAGCACTGGTTAAAAGGCGTGAGAAATAGGCCACTGGATGTAGAGGTTCAGTAGTGGCGGTCCTCTGTGAGAGGATGGCACCCAGGGCGAAGTTGGAAGCGTCCACTTCTAATACATACTGTAGTGTCGGGTTTGGGTAGTGTAGAATAGGAGCTGTGGTGAAGGCAGATTTCAGATATTCGAAAATTGCTTGTAGTTGTTCATTCCAAACAAACCGATGAGATGCTTTAGTTAGGTTAGTTAGTGGTCTGGTCAGATCAGCAAAGTTTTTTATAAACTTCCGGTAGAAGTTGGCGAATCCCATGAATCTTTGGATGTCTTTCTTATTTTTTGGAACTGGCCAATTTAGTATGGATGTGATTTTGTCATTCTCCATCTCGATACCGGTGGGTGTTATAGTATAACCCAAGAATTTGATTTCTTGGGTGTGGAAGGTACATTTTTCGAGTTTGACGTATAACGAGTTGTCCCGTAGTCGAGTCAGGACTAATGTAACATGTTTAATATGTTCTGGGAGACTAGAGGAGTATATGAGGATATCATCTAAATAGATGACCAAAAAGAGATCTAGATAGTCCTTGAAGATATCATTAATGAAGTACTGAAAGGTTGCAGGGGCATTACACAAGCCAAAGGGCATGACAGTATACTCGAACAAGCCATATCTTGTTCGGAATGCAGTCAACCACTCATGACCCTTTTTGATTCGTACCAAGTTGTATGCCCCTCTGAGGTCAAGCTTAGTGTAAATAGAAGCACCTTTTAGCCTGTCAATGAGTTGAGGAATTAGAGGTAGGGGATAACGGTTTTTAATAGTACGTTTGTTTAATTCTCTATAATCTATTATGGGTCTCAAGGATTGATCTTTATTCCTGACAAAAAAGATCCCAGCTCCAGCAGGGGAGGTGGAGGGACGTATGAAACCCTTTTGTAAATTCTCCCTTAAATAAGTTTTGAGATGTTCCAGTTCTGAATCTGATAGAGGAAAAACGTGCCCATAGGGGATGTCAGCACCAGGATGTAAATCGATAGGACAATCATACTTCCTGTGAGGGGGTAGATTGGTAGATTCTTTCTTATCAAAGACATCAGAAAAGGAGGCATATTCGGTAGGAACTTGAGCGGCAGTATCCAACAGTAATTGTTCCTGGTGCATACACGTATTAATGCAGAAAGTGGAATTGAATGTGACTTGTGAGGTGGACCAGATTATTGTTGGATCATGCTGTTTAAACCAGGTTATGTCTAATATAATCGGATACATGGGAGATGGAATGACATCAAATGTAACGAACTCGGTATGTAATGACTGTGTGGTAATCCGTAGGGGAATCGTATGATACCTAATAGGGCCTGAGGAAATCTCTTTCCCATCAACAAAACGAAGCAGACTGGGTGTGTTTTTAGTTATCAGTGGTATTTTATTGTTAACAGCAAACAAGTGATCTATATAATTGTGGCTTGCACCGGAGTCCAGAATTGCCTCAGAGTGGAGTCTGTGGTGTTCCCACTGTAAAAGAATAGGAAGGTTGCAATGGTTAGAATGGGGTTGTATTGCAGATAAACAAAGATGTGAAATTCTTTGCTTACCCTTCCTGCGTTGTAGCTGTAAACAGTCTTTCACTGCATGGTCCAGGCCACCACAGTGCATGCAGAGGTCGAGGGTTTTCCTCCTTAGTTTTTCTTGGGGGGTGAGAGGACCCCTAATGAATCCTAATTCCATTGGAGTCTCTGCAGCCCTAGATGAAGACTTTTGAGGCTGACTAATAGGAGTGAGAAGTGTGGAATGTTTGGGTGTAATGTCATGGTGGGCTTTTTCTGAGCGTCTCTCCCTAATCCTTCTATCTAAAGTGATGCTTATGTCTATGAGCTTCTCTAAGGAGTCTGGGAGTGGCTGCCTAGCTAACTCATCCTTGAGGGTTTCAGAAAGACCGAGCCTAAATTGGTTTCTCAAAGAAAGGTCATTCCATTGAGTGTCTGGTGACCACTTTTTGAATTCAGCGATATAGTCTTCCACTGGCCTTATATTCTGGCGCAGGGATCTCATTGCAGTCTCAGCTGATAACTGCTTGTATGGATCATCGTAAAGCTGACCCATAGCCTTAAAGAATTGCTCCAAAGAGTATAAAATGGGGTCATTTGTCTCAAAAAACAGGTTTGCTCATATGCGGGGTTCCCCTCGCAGATAGGATATAGTGATGAGCACCTTTAAGTGATCATTTATATAGGTTTTGGGTTTCAGTTGAAAAAAAAGAAAACAAGAATTTCTAAACTCCCTGAACTCACTTCTTTGTCCACTAAAAGTTTGTGGTGGATTTGGTTGTGGTTCGTGAGAAGAATGTATTAATTTCAAGCTGTCAAATTTCTCATTAATATATAGTCTTAATGAGGTGTTGTCAGCTTGTAAGGCAGTAAGGCCTTTGGATAGATTTTCCACTGTTTTAGTGAGTGCCTCTACATGAGCTACTAGGGCTGCTGGGTCCATCTTGGCTTCATTATTAATGTCAGGGCTTCTTAGCTCAGTAACCCCTGCAAGCAGAATTAATTAACTTTAATATAAGGACCTCAACTGCAGCAATATTGTGTAGGGAAGTGTATCTTGTAAGCCTGAGAAGGCGGGGCGCAACTTGGATAGAAAGTTATCCAGTAATATACTTCACATTGATATGAGGCAGTGGAGGTAAATAGATAAGACTAGTGAGTGGATAACTCTTCTCAGTATTATACCCCCTTTGCCTGCAAAGACTAATAGTGGAAACAATAGAAATTATATGTAACTGAGAATCTGAGCTAACCCTCATTTGTTTGTAAATGGCAGGAATTATAGTGCATGACTTACTATTCTCTAAATAAGGCTTTAACAGATATGAAAGATACTGCTTAACTAATAGTTTGAGGCTTTAAATTATACAGGACATCTGATCAGAACCTGAGCTAGTTTGCAGTTTGTAAACACCAATTTGGCACAGAGAAATAACATCAGTTGTTTAGTACAGGTTGCGGTATTCAAACTTACCGATTAGGAAGTTTAAGAAGTTGATGTTTTGTGCGCTTTATGCGCTGGTAATTTACTCGCCTCTGTATGGTGACAGTGCTCTTCCTAGCTTCAGTGTTTCAGCTGAGATGCGGTCGACGCGCGCTTCAGTTGGCGTGTGACGTCACCGCTTAGTCCGGAGGCTGGTCCTGTGATGTGTGAATGGGCGGTTGGACAGAATCCTTAGTGGGTGTTTCCCTGTGAGAGAGGTTGCTTGCTTCAGGAATAACGAAGCAATGAGTGTTTGCAGAAGAAGTGTTTTATAGCAAATCGGAGGTATGTTAAAAGGGAGAGATAAGCCAGTAATAGTTAAAGGGGCAGAGAGAGAGCAGTCAAGCAAGGAAGCGTGACATCAGGCTATATATAGCAGGTATGTTGCAGGTAAAGTCAGATATCGGGTAATATGGACATTGCCTAGCGGCTGTGGGTAAAGCCCGATATAAGATCATACATCGGGCTTTACACGGGTAATCCTAGGATTACCCAAATGCTTCTGGATAAATCTAATCACAGCACTTTCGTCCTTTATAGATAATAGTTCTTACCAAGCAACGCATCAAATATATATATATACAGTATATATATATATATATATATATATATATATATATATATATATATATATATATATACGATGCGCTGTAATTCCCCATCTTCACTATATTTTGGCCTGCGCCTGGGTGTTCAAGGGGGTGAAGCAACCCTTGTAAACCTCATTCCCCAAGGTTTACTTGGGGTGGATGCCAGAAGATCGGCGGGGCATACCCCTTCAACCCCCTGGCAGAGGCAAATATATATATAAAGAAAAACAGAAGAACCAGGAGAAGCTCAAAGCAAAAAGGATTTATTCAGCAGTTAAGTGACAGCATTAAAAGCAAAAAATGGCAACAGATCAAAAAGAGCTGCAGATGGGCTACAGTCTAACGCGTTTCAGTTCCTGTGGAGCCTTACTCATAGATGATAGTGGGCCTCTTCACATGGTAATAATTATATGTGCGCTCCTTGGTCATGATTGGATGCTGCAGCCCTATATATATATATATTTATAACAGTAGGGATTAGTTGGATAGTGTACAAAAAGGGAAGGGAAAGATAAAGAATATTCGAACAGTGTATTAATTTGAACCTTAGTTTACCAGTTACCCAGTCATTCACCTAATAATACCTCATCAATATGCTAGGGATATATATCACTTTCTGAAGAAATGCTGGCTTCCTGCATCAGATGAAATCTCAGAGAATATGCTAGCATGGTGTCCAAACCGGAAGTTATTTTATATATCTAATTAATGTGAGACTAAACAATTCCCGGGAAAAGACTAGCGTAGTTTCAGAACAGCCTGTACACACAGCTGAATATTGGGAAATATTTATATTAATACTTGTATTTAGAGGAACGACTCCTTAAAGGGGCAAAGTAATAAATAGTAATTAATTGGTGAGAATATAAACTGGGTGTTTTATATGATACCTTCATGAAGGAAAGGGGGATTCTGTATAATATAATGTTACCAAAGACGGTAGAAGCTTTAATAATTCAATAGGTCCAACAAGTTCCCCCTACTGTCTCTGCCTGCTTTGTATATAAAGAATGGGTGGGTTTAAAGGGCCACTGTAAGTAAATATTTTCTATGCCTGTTACTAACTAACTACCCCAAATACGCTTTTTTATCAATAGCATTTCATTAACATATCTCTACCGTATATCAGAAATCTTGTCTGCAAATGTAATTGTTTTCCAAACCCACTCCGTGGGTATCCTTTGCTCTGTACCAATCCGTTTACAATACCTAGGTTTCAAAATGGCGCTTTAAACACAAAGTTATTGGTTTAAGTATTTTGAACATGCAGTGCTGAAAATAGTGGGCAGGATAACGTGACATCATCGGCGAATAAAAGATATAACTTTTAGAACGTTATGAAACTTCGTTTTGGAGAAAATATAGGTCAGTAGGTTTTAATTAATGTTTATTAACTTTAATATGTTAGTTGTTTAGCTTAAAAATTATAACAGAAAGTAATCCTTTAACAAGGATGTGCAAACTCAACTTTTAATGATAAACTTCTGATTGGCTGGCACATATATGTGTATGGGTCTGTTTAAACCATTATGGAGTTGAACTACTGACCAATCAGGAATTATTGCAGCAGAATGTATCTATATGCTGGCATTCCATCAGGCTGATAATTATTCTTAAAGGGACGGTCTACTCCAGAATTTTCATTGTTAAAAAAGATAGATAATCCCTTTATTAACCATTCCCTAATTTTGCATAACCAACACACCTTATAACTAAGTCTCTGCAGACTGTCCCTTTATTTCAGTTCCTTTGATAGACTTGAATTTTAGCCAATCAGTGCTTACTCATAAATAACTCCATGGACGTGAGCACAATGTTATCTATATGGCACACATGAACTAGCGCTATCTAGCTGTAAAAAAACTGTCAGGTAAGAGGTGGCTTTCAAGGGTTTAGAAATTAGCTTTCAGCAAAGAATACCAAGACAACAACGCACATTTTATAATAAAATTAAATTGGAAAGTTGTTTAAAATTGTATGCTCTATCTCAATCATGAAAGTTTAATTTTGACTAGCCTGTCCCTTTAATTCTAGGTTTTCCGGCCTGCAAATTGATCCATGTCTGAAAAAAAGGCGTTTGTCTTTGATTGCATTTAAGGCAAGATCAATATTTATACCCCTGTAGTTGCCTCAATAAAACAGACTTTCTGGCTATGTCACTAATGGGTTAATATCACTTTGCTAGACTGAACTAACATCACTGAAGTTCCTATGAAACTGAGCAGGTTCTGCCCCACACATCTGTGCTACAGACCCTGACTACTGGAAATAGGCTGAAGATTTCTGTAGTCCCCATTCTTGAAACTGGTCCTTTCCAAGAACCAGAAGGGCCACACTGAATGGACAATTGATTGCTCCTCCCTCAAGCAAACCCCACCCTGTGACAGACACGAAACGCTTTAAGACTGCATAATAAGACGTTTAATTTTCTTGTGGTAAAATAGATTTTGCATTATGCATTCATGATTAAAGTGACATGAAAAACAAAATTTTTCTTTCATGATTCAAATTTACTTCAAAAAAGTTTCCAATTTACTTTTATTTTCCAAATTGCTTCGTTGTCATGTTCTTATTTGTTTAAGAGATATATCTATAGGCAGCGTGCACATGTCTGGAGCACTACATGACAGGAAATAGTGCAGCCATCTAGTGCTCTTGCTAATGTATAACATTATTGCAAAACTGCTGCCATATAGTACTGTAGACACGTGCTCTCATATGTACTTGGGTGGGGAGGCGGGACCATGCCCTCATATGATGCTTGAGAGGGGGGAAGGAGGGACCATGCCCTCATAAGATGCTTGGGAAGGGAAGGGAGGGACCATGCCCTCATATGATGCTTGGGAAGGGGAGGGAGGGACCATGCCTTAATATGATGCTTGGGAAGGGGGAGGGAGGGGCCATGCCCCCATATGATGCTTGAGAGAGGGAGGGAGGGGGGATGGTCCATGGTCATCTAATGCTTGAGAGGTTGGAGGGAGGGACCATACCCTCATATGATGCTTGAGAGTTTGGAGGGAGGGCATGGTCCCTCCTTGAGAGGTTGGAGGGAGGGACCATGCCCTCATATGCTGCTTGAGAGATTGGAGGGAGGGACCATACCCTCATATGATGCTTGTGAGGGGGATGGAGGGACCATTATTATTATTATCATCAGGTATTTGTAGAGCGTCAACAGATTTCGCAAATACTTGCTTGAGAGGGGGGAAGGAGGGACCATGGCCTCATATGATGCTTTAGAGAGGGGATGGAGGGACCATGCCCTCATATGATTCTTGAGAGGGGGAGGGAGGGACCATGCCTTCATATTATGCTTTAGAGGGGGGAGGGACCATATCCTCATATAATGCTTGAGAGGGGGGAGGGAGGGACCATGCCCTCATATGATGCTTTAGAGGGGGGAGGGACCATATCCTCATATAATGCTTGAGAGGGGGGAGGGAGGGACCATGCCCTCATATGATGATTGGGAGGGGGGATGAAGGGACCATGCCCTCATATGATGCTTGAGAGGGGGGATGGAGGGACCATGTCCTCATATGATGCTTGAGAGGGGGGATGGAGGCACTATGCCCTCATATGATGCTTGAGAGGGGGGAGGGAGGGACCATGCCCTTATATGATGCTTGGGAGGGGGGATAAAGGGACCATGCCCTCATATGATGCTTGAGATGGGGGATGGAGGGACCATGCCCTCCTATGATGCTTGAGAGGGGGGATGGAGGGACCATGTCCTCATATGATGTTTGAGAGGGGGGATGGAGGGACCATGCCCTCATATGATGCTTGAGAGGGGGGAGGGAGGGACCATGCCTTCATATGATGCTTGAGAGGGGGGGGGGAGGGACCATGCCCTCATATGATGCTTGAGAGGGTGGTGGGAGGGACCATGCCTTAATATGATGCTTGAGAGGGGGTAGGAGGGACCAAGCCCTAATATGATGCTTGAGAGGGGGGAGGGAGGGACCATGCCCTCATATGATGCTTGGAAGGGGGGAGGGAGGGACCATGCCCTCATCTGATGTTTGAGACGGGGGGGATGGAGGAACCATGCCCTCATATGATGCTTGAGAGGGGGGGAGGGAAGGACCATGCCTTCATATGATGCTTGAGAGGGGGGATGGAGGGACCATGCCCTCATATGATGCTTGAGAGGGGGAGGGAGGGACCATGCCTTCATATGATGCTTGAGAGGGGGAGGGACCATATCCTCATATGATGTTTGAGAGGGGGGAGGGAGGGATCATGCACTCATATGATGCTTGGGAGGGGGGATGAAGGGACCATGTCCTCATATGATGCTTGAGAGGGGGATGGAGGGACCATGGCCTCCTATGATACTTGAGAGGGGGGATGGAGGGACCATGTCCTCATATGATGCTTGAGAGGGGGGATGGAGTGACCATGCCCTCATATGATGCTTGGGAGGGGGGATGGAGGGACCATGTCCTCATATGATGCTTGGGAGTGGGGATCGAGGGACCATGCCCTCATATAATGCTTGGGAGGGACCGATGCCTTCATATGATGCATGGGTGGGAGGGACCATGCCTTAATATGGTGCTTGAGAGAGGGGTGGGAGGGACCATGCCCTAATATGATGCTTGAGAGGGGGAGGGAGGGACCATGCCCTCATATGATGCTTCAGAGGGGGGTGGGACCATGCCCTCATATGATGTTTGAGAGGGGGGATGGAGGGATCATGCCCTCATATGATGCTTGAGAGGGGAGAGGGAAGGACCATGCCTTCATATGATGCTTGAGAGGGGGGAGGGAGAAACCATATCCTCATATGATGCTTGAGAGGGGGGAGGGAGGGATCATGCCCTCATATGATGCTTGAGAGGGGGGAGGGAAGGACCATGCCTTCATATGATGCTTGAGAGGGGGAGGGAGAAACCATATCCTCATATGATGCTTGAGAGGGAGGTGGGAGGGACCATGCCTTAATATGATGCTTGAGAGGGGGGTGGGAGGGACCATGCCTTAAAATGATGCTTGAGAGGGGGAGGGAGGGATCATGCCCTCATATGAGGCTCAAGCAAACCCCACCCTGTGCCAGACACAAAACGCTTTAAGAATGCATAATAAAATGTTGTTTTTTTTGTGGTAAAATAGATTTTGCATTATTGAGAATTCTTGCCCATCTGTCATTACAAATGGGTCCTGCAAACTTGTCTAAAAATCCTCTTTCAGAAGTGTGGTGCTCAGGTGTAATTAGCGGCTTTCTGATCACCAAAATCAATGGTAAAGCTTTTCCAAGCATTTGTCTTATGATTGCAAGTTATGTGTAAATAATTTCTGTGAGATACCTAAAGTTTATTAAAAAGTTAATGTTTATTTTATATGATCGTATTTTGAATACATCTGACTGCCTAATAGTTTCATGAAATATATCAAATGGGCCTAGATCAATACTTTTTGTTGTGTACTAGATTTGGGGGGCAATTTTGAGAATTTGGGAAGTTCTGCTATACCAAATGAGAGTTACCCCACTGCATAATGTTAAGAACATAGCATACATAGCTGCAGATAAAAAACTTTAAATTATAAAAAATAATGCAAAATATATACGTGTGGTCTTAGCTGAATCTGATGATACCAATGAACAAATTTTGAGGGTTTTTTTCTACAGTTAGAAAGCTACAAAGCTACAGGTTTTTGTAATAATATTATATATATTCTTTTTTTTTTTACTTTTTGGGGGTAATTTTAGAATAATTTCTTAATTATGTGAATAAATAGCTAGGTTTTACAGGTAAATAAAAAACACAAGGCCTTATTTCTGTTTAAATGGAGTGACAGCAAAAAATGCTAAAAATTCTCCGGTACTTTGAGCAAGTTTTTCCCAGTAGTGAAGGGGTTAAGCAAACATATATACTTATACAAAATTATGTCAATTTGAGTAGTATATAAATAAAAATGTGATTATTATCTAATTTTCTTTAAAGGTGTTACCTTTAGCCCAACTACATTTTGAATTAAAAATCAAAAGTGCTCCCTGCAAACCAATATATATTCCCGTGTGGTCACCCCCTTAAATGGGGGACTTAAAGGGACAGTCAACACCAGAATTTTTGTTGTTTAAAAAGATAGATAATCCCTTAATTACCAATTCCCCAGTTTTGCATAACCAATACAGTTATAATTATACACGTTGTACCTCTGTAATTACCTTGTATCTAAGCCTCAGCAGACTGCCCCTTTATTTCAGTTCTTTTGACAGACTTGCAGTTTATCCAATTAGAGCAGTCTCCATGGTAAATTCACATGCATGAGCTCAATGTTATCTATATGAAACACATGAACTAATGCCCTCTAGTGGTGAAAAACTATCAAAATGCATTTAGATTAGAGTCGGCCTTTAAGATCTAAGAAGTTAGCATATGAAATTCCTAGGTTTAGCATTTAACTAAGAATACCAAGAGAACAAAGCAAAATTGGTAATAAAAGTAAATTGGAAAGTTGTTTAAAATAACATGCCCTATCTGAACCATGAAAGTTTTTTTTGGACTTGACTGTCCCTTTAAGATTTAGCTGAACATTCTCAAATGTCAAATTTGTAAAACACCAAAAAGGATATAATAATTAAATTCAGAAATCCTTTGTTTCTTCAGAGTATTGGGGGAGTAATTTTCAAGCGTGTTGTGTATACCTCTTTATCTGCTTTTAATCTCAAATATGGTCACCTTGAGTCGCGGATGCACGCTCTCTCTATGTTTTGATTTGCCAATCCCACTGTTAATGACCATACCAACATACAAAAATATATAGGCATCCTTTGTGGGTATATTGTAGACAAGTGCCTTCTAATTCAAAGAAACTTTAAAAAAAAAAATCTATATTCATAACATTCATCCTAAAATGTTAAACAGTCACTTTAACGAAAAAATATATGCAGCAAAATAATTTGGATACTTTCATGAAGTTAAAACCGTTACTCTAAAGGCGAGAAAGGCTTCAAATTTACACTATTCAATAAACAGTTCAGCAATATAATTGTCAGTTGATTGATTTTTGTATCAGCCAATAAGTATGTAAACTACACTTTTGTTCTTGAGCTACACTTTTGTTCTTGACAATCCTAAAACCAGTCAACACAGAGTAGATTTGCATAATCAACAAATGTAAGATAACAAGACAATGCAATAACACTTAGTCTGAACTTCAAATTATTAGTAGATTTTTTTTCTGACAATTTTAAAAACTGCATTTTTCCACTCCCCCTGTACCATGTGACAGCCATCAGCCATTCACAAATGCATACACACTTATTCTTGCACATGCTCAGTAGGAGTTGGTGACTCAAAAAGTTTAAATATAAAAAGATGTGCACATTTTGTTAATTGAAGTAAATTGGAAAGTTGTTTAAAATGGCATGCTCTATCTGAATAATGAAAGTTTAATTTTGATTGAGTGTCCCTTTAAATAAATAAATTCTTTTTTTTATGCTGCTGCGCTAGCTACTTTTTTAACTTTATTTAAGTTTAATCTTCTGTCCTGCTGCTCCTCTGCTGCCCTAGAGAAAATTCTGAACAACCACATGAAACAATTTCAGATAAATAAATTTAATTTAACTAAATTAATTAATATCAGATAAATTTTTACTAAAACATTTAGTATTTTTTAAATTTTACTGTGATGAACAATTTATCAGAATATTTTTTTTGTCTGTGTAGATCAAACTGGTTTTTTTTTGTCTGGTATGCAAACTGTTACTCATATATAAATATCACTTTCATGTCTCTGCACCCCTCCAAACTCACCCCTTGCTCCTTTTCCTCTGTAGATTTTATCTACCGCCCCAACAGCAACCACAAGGGGACACTATGGGGGAGATTTAATAAGCAGTGAATGCTGCTTTCTCCACTCGATATTTCCGGCTCGCCAAACTTAAGTTAAAGGGACATTCAACACTGCCCACAACAATAATCTATGTTTCTAAACTAAGTATAAAGAGCAAGCTTCAACGTTCCCCCTTTCTCGTACTTACTGCCTTCACTGTTCAATCCTCATCGATAACTTCAAAATTTGTCTCCTAATATGGCTGCTTAACTCCCCCCACTGTGACGTATAGCTCGTCTTCTTCAAACTAGCCGGCAGATATATCCCATTTCTCCTACTTCAATCCCAGCGCGTTCACGGACGTTAGCGCATGCGCGATACAATAGGAACATTAAAAGCGGAACCATAATAACCCAAGTTGTTTCCGTTCCGATTATCTTACTTATAGTACTCCATTACGTAATATAAGCGGAACGGAAACAACTTGGATTATTTTGGTTCCGCTTTTAGTGTTCCTAGTATATTGCGCATGTGCTAACGGCCGTGAACGCGCTTGGATTTCAGTCCGGGGAATGGACTCTCATTGGCTGCTAGTTTGAGAAAGAAGGCGAAGACGTCACGGTGGGGGAGTTAGGAAGACATGTTAGGACACCAATTTGGAAGATAACAATGACGATTCAACAGTGAAGGCGGTAAGTAAGAGAAAGGGGGCACCTTGGAGCTTGATCTTTTTATTTATTTTTGAAACATAGATTAATGTTGTGGGCAGTGTTGAATGTCCCTTTAAGAAGCAGCTGCTCCTTAAATTGCCCGCCACCTCTTAGGTGATTACCTGCAATCAATCCGTTCCTATCGTGATGACTGACACGCCCTACTAGCGGTCGATTGGCCGAGAATGTGCAGAGAGCGGCATTGCACAAGCATTTCTTGTGAAATGCTTGTGCAATGTTCAATGCCGACAGCGTATGCTGTCAGCGTTTAATAAATTGACCCCTGTATCTCTTCCTGTTTATATATTGTGACTTTTGTTCCAATTACAGTAAATATATTACATTATCAATCTGAGCATCTACAGAAGTATAAACACATCAATATAGTCATAAAATCTGATCTTTTATTGCCTTGTCAGGCACAATTTCCCTCACCAGTGTCCTCCAAATCTAAGAAATAAAGATTTTATGATCTAAACAAAATATTGTTAATATTTCTGCAGGACGCCTTATGGCTGACAAGACATTTTTGTTATATAAATGCCAGATTCCAGAACACAAACAAACAGTGCTCAGATGGTTAATTATTTTGATACATATATTTTCCTATTCCATTTTTATCACATACCTCAATTTGACTTAGGCGCTGTCCTTTGCGAGGGTTAAACACATAGCTTTGCTGCGCCGCTAGTGAGAAAATGACATGCTCTAACAAATAAGAACACTTTATTTTTTTGTGTGTGTAAAGTTACAAACAATGGTTTCCATGCAAAATGCTTTCCTAATGATTCCATAGAAAGTCACAAACTTTTATATGAAGTAATAGAAAGTTATATTTGCTTTCCAATCAAAGAAACCAACTCTTATATCAGTAAAAACGTATATTGTTTTTGACAAGAGACCTTGACGTGGTCCTGGGCTTAAACCGTTTGACCAAATGCAACAAACTCTTCCATTTTTGCTTTGAATCATGCTGTGTAAGTGCAAATGAGCACTAGACTTTCTGTGTGTTGTGTTAACTATATTGTTTTGTAATTTTCTCCATGGGCTTTGCACCCAAGCAGGTTAGGGGTTAACTGCCTGGGTTGCTAGGAGCTGTACAGCTGTCTGTAAGTATCCAGAGCTGTGGTTTAACAGTAACGTAGGATGTGTACCCAGTCCAGTTTGAGAGTGCATTCTATTTCCATGTTTTATATATATATATATATATTTATATATATATATATATACACTGACAATAGCAACAGGCAAGAATATTGTCTATTTTAAATAAAACCTTGAGAAAGGCCCAGGTGAGGGCCGAAACATTGGAAACTCTATCCAATGAATGGATATGTATTTCAAAGGAAATGACTCCTGAGTTTTGATTGGGAAATATCTATGTTAATGAAACTCTGGAATATAATTTGGGAATGTGTGCTGTTTTATATGAGTATATATTTATATATATATATATATATATACTGTCAATAGTAACAGGCATGAATATTGTTATTACCTTCCCACCAACAGTAGCTCTTTCTCGTCTGCATTATTTCGAATTTTCCTCCAGATATCCATAGTAAAGAGGGTGCTACTGCTGTTAAATATGGAGGTCAACGAAGACATAAGCGCTGCCATCATGACTGCAATCATCAGCCCACGTAGACCTATAGCCATTCACAGAAAAAGAGATTGAAGAGTGCACACATAAAAGAGATACAATTGCATGCTCTATCTGAATCAGGAAAGTTAGATATTGGACTAGATTAATTGACTCTTGTGACATTGCCCAAGTGCCTCATTGTAAAGGAGAGGTAGTGTTTTAATGCTCATGAGGGTATTAGGGTATTAATCTCAGTAATGTTTATTAGGGTTAGGAATGGAGTGGTTGGTGTATTAGGGTATTAATCTCAGTAATGTTTATTAGGGTTAGGAATTGAGTGGTTTGGGTATTAGGGTATTAATCTCAGTAATGTTTATTAGGGTTAGGAATGTAGTGGTTTGGGTATTAGGGTATTAATCTCAGTAATGTTTATTAGGGTTAGGAATTGAGTGGTTGGTGTATTAGGGTATTAATCTCAGTAATGTTTATTAGGGTTAGGAATGGAGTGGTTGGTGTATTAGGGTATTAATCTCAGTTATGTTTATTAGGGTTAGGAATGGAGTGGTTGGTGCATTAGGGTATTAATCTCAGTTATGTTTATTAGGGTTAGGAATGGAGTGGTTGGTGTATTAGGGTATTAATCTCAGTAATGTTTATTAGGGTTAGGAATTGAGTGGTTTGGGTATTAGGGTATTAATCTCAGTAATGTTTATTAGGGTTAGGAATGTAGTGGTTTGGGTATTAGGGTATTAATCTCAGTAATGTTTATTAGGGTTAGGAATTGAGTGGTTGGTGTATTAGGGTATTAATCTCAGTAATGTTTATTAGGGTTAGGAATGGAGTGGTTGGTGTATTAGGGTATTAATCTCAGTTATGTTTATTAGGGTTAGGAATGGAGTGGTTGGTGCATTAGGGTATTAATCTCAGTTATGTTTATTAGGGTTAGGAATTGAGTGGTTTGGGTATTAGGGTATTAATCTCAGTAATATTTATTAGGGTTAGGAATGGAGTGGTTTGGGTATTAGGGTATTAATCTCAGTAATATTTATTAGGGTTATGAATGGAGTGGTTTGGGTATTAGGGTATTAATCTCAGTAATGTTTATTAGGGTTAGGAATGGAGTGGTTGGTGTATTAGGGTATTAATCTCAGTAATGTTTATTAGGGTTAGGAATGGAGTGGTTTGGGTATTAGGGCATTAATCTCAGTCATGTTTATTAGGGTCAGGAATGGAGTGGTTGGTGTATTAGGGTATTAATCTCAGTAATGTTTTTTAGGGTTAGGAATGGATTGGTTTGGATATTAGGGTATTAATCTCAGTAATGTTTATTAGGGTCAGGAATGGAGTGGTTGGTGTATTAGGGTATTAATCTCAGTAATGTTTTTTAGGGTTAGCAATGGGGTGGTTGGTGTATTAGGGTATTAATCTCAGTAATGTTTATTAGGGTTAGGAATGGAGTGGTTTGGGTATTATGGTATTAATCTCAGTAATGTTTTTTAGGGTTAGGAATGGGGTGGTTGGTGTATTAGGGTATTAATCTCAGTAATGTTTATTAGGGTTAGGAATGGAGTGGTTGGTGTATTAGGGTATTAATCTCAGTAATGTTTATTAGGGTTAGGAATGGAGTGGTTGGTGTATTAGGGTATTAATCTCAGTAATGTTTTTTAGGGTTAGGAATGGAGTGGTTTGGGTATTAGGGTATTAATCTCAGTAATGTTTATTAGGGTTAGGAATGGTGTGGTTTGGGTATTAGGGTATTAATCTCAGTAATGTATAGAGCAGTGATGTATTTTTCCCCTATATTTAGGTCCCGCATGCAGAACTAAAAAAGACACTCTATTGCCCATGTGAATTATCTCCTCTCACGGTTGTGTCTCGCTATATCAAAGCTGACGAGAGTGTTTGATTTTAATATTTATTTTGTTTCCCATTAAAGGGACAATAAACACCTTGACATTTTTATATAAAATGTTTAATTATGCATAATAACTTTGCAATATACTTTCATAATTTAGTTTTTCCCATTTTCATGTAATTTAGTGTTGAAAATTGATAAATTTCTTATTCCCAGAACTATAAATGCACCTTTTTGACATCTCAAGGTTAACATTGCTACATACATGTCCCTAACTTGCTTCATCAGATAACAACTGCAAAACAATGCAATGAAAAAAAAATGTCTGCAGTGGTGAGAAATAATTTGAAGGAGGAACCATGAGTAAGAGATAATACTGCCTTTAAGTGACATTAAACACTTTGAGATGGTAATATAAAATGATAAATCGTATATATAAAAAAAGTCTGCAATAAACTTTCATTATTTATTTTGTCCCATGTTCCAAAAATTCTATTCTGAAATTGTGAGCTTTTCAGTTGCTGTTAGAAATGGAAGTCCAGAACACTGTTATATTCTACAACGCCATTGGCTGCAGACTTTAGTGACCTATTAATAATTGTCTCTAATTGGCCACAGCAGGGAAAGTAACCTAAGTTACAACATGGCAGCTCCCATTGTTTTATAGACAGTAAAACTTTACACTTATTATGTCAATATTTAAACAGCTAATTAAACAAAATTTATTTGAATGCATCATTCTATCTAGCATTTTTTTAGTACTTGAATTTTATGTAACTGTTGTCAATAAATTTTAATATATAAGAACCAGATATCCAGCGGGATTGATTATATCACTTAAAACTCAGGGCTATAGTGGATTTGATGAATGTGCGAACCTGTTACCACTTAAAGGGATAGGAAATCCCCCCAAAAAAATCATATTTAAAAACATCTCAAACTATACTTATTGTTCACAAATAACATTGTCAAGCAATTTTTTTTGTTTACCTGTAATTTTACTTAGAAATAATGTATTCTGCCAACCCGATAAATCGGCTCCCTAGTGTTATTACAGGGACTAATCTGGTAATTCTATTTTGGGTTATTTGTGCACAGTGTTTTTTATGACAAATTTTTTTAGTTTCTAATTTTTAAGGATATATACTGTACCTTTATTGGACCAGATTACGAGTGGAGCGCTAATTAACGCTTCCACTTGAACGTTAATTGCGCTAGAAGCAATCTCGTGCGCTAACCCGACATAAAAATATGAATATTTCACATTCCAATGTTCTGCACATAGCAAAATATGTTCTATTTATTTCTCTCTCTCTCTCTCTCTCTCTCTCTCTCTCTCTCTCTCTCTCTCTCTCTCTCTCTCTCTCTCTCTCTCTCTCTCTCTCTCTCTCTCTCTCTCTCTCTCTCTCTCTCTCTCTCTCTCTCTCTCTCTCTCTCTCTCTCTCTCTCTCTCTCTCTCTCTCTCTCTCTCTCTCTCTCTCTCTCTCTCTCTCTCTCTCTCTCTCTCTCTCTCTCTCTCTCTCTCCTCTCTCTCTCTCCTCTCTCTCTCTCTCTCTCTCTCTCTCTCTCTCTCTCTCTCTCTCTCTCTCTCTCTCTCTCTCTCTCTCTCTCTCTCTCTCTCTCGCTCTCTCTCTCTCTCTCTCTCTCTCTCTCTCTCTCTCTCTCTCTCTCTCTCTCTCTCTCTCTCTCTCTCTCTCTCTCTCTCTCTCTCTCTCTCTCTCTCTCTCTCTCTCTCTCTCTCTCTCTCTCTCTCTCTCTCTCTCTCTCTCTCTCTCTCTCTCTCTCTCTCTCTCTCTCTCTCTCTCTCTCTCTCTCTCTCTCTCTCTCTCTCTCTCTCTCTCTCTCTCTCTCTCTCTCTCTCTCTCTCTCTCTCTCTCTCTCTCTCTCTCTCTCTCTCTCTCTCTCTCTCTCTCTCTCTCTCTCTCTCTCTCTCTCTCTCTCTCTCTCTCTCTCTCTCTCTCTCTCTCTCTCTCTCTCTCTCTCTCTCTCTCTCTCTCTCTCTCTCTCTCTCTCTCTCTCTCTTCTCTCTCTCTCTCTCTCTCTCTCTCTCTCTCTCTCTCTCTCTCTCTCTCTCTCTCTCTCTCTCTCTCTCTCTCTCTCTCTCTCTCTCTCTCTCTCTCTCTCTCTCTCTCTCTCTCTCCTCTCTCTCTCTCTCTCTCTCTCTCTCTCTCTCTCTCTCTCTCTCTCTCTCTCTCTCTCTCTCTCTCTCTCTCTCTCTCTCTCTCTCTCTCTCTCTCTCTCTCTCTCTCTCTCTCTCTCTCTCTCTCTCTCTCTCTCTCTCTCTCTCTCTCTCTCTCTCTCTCTCTCTCTCTCTCTCTCTCTCTCTCTCTCTCTCTCTCTCTCTCTCTCTCTCTCTCTCTCTCTCTCTCTCTCTCTCTCTCTCTCTCTCTCTCTCTCTCTCTCTCTCTCTCTCTCTCTCTCTCTCTCTCTCTCTCTCTCTCTCTCTCTCTCTCTCTCTCTCTCTCTCTCTCTCTCTCTCTCTCTCTCTCTCTCTCTCTCTCTCTCTCTCTTCTCTCTCTCTCTCTCTCTCTCTCTCTCTCTCTCTCTCTCTCTCTCTCTCTCTCTCTCTCTCTCTCTCTCTCTCTCTCTCTCTCTCTCTCTCTCTCTCTCTCTCTCTCTCTCCTCTCTCTCTCTCTCTCTCTCTCTCTCTCTCTCTCTCTCTCTCTCTCTCTCTCTCTCTCTCTCTCTCTCTCTCTCTCTCTCTCTCTCTCTCTCTCTCTCTCTCTCTCTCTCTCTCTCTCTCTCTCTCTCTCTCTCTCTCTCTCTCTCTCTCTCTCTCTCTCTCTCTCTCTCTCTCTCTCTCTCTCTCTCTCTCTCTCTCTCTCTCTCTCTCTCTCTCTCCTGAGAGAGTATATGCAAAGTATATTGCAGAGTTGTTTTATTATATACAAGTTATAATTTTATATTACCATCTCAAAGTGTTTAATGTCCCTAATAATGTATGTATCTCTATGTTAAAGCCCTTTGCCTAGCTTTTTTTTCTGACACCTGAAACCTCATATCTTTGAGACTTTAAAAAGATTAGCCCATGACTAACATGTAGATGTATTTTTTAAAGTTTCATTAGTTTTTTAAAAAGTGACAAAATAAGTGTAAAGTTTTAGTGTCTATAAAACACTGGGAGCTGCCATGTTGTAACTTGTGTTACCTTCTCTGCTGTGGCCAATTAGGGACAGTTATACATAGGTCATTAGAGTGTGCAGCCAATGGTTGTGCTGGATTTAACAGTGTTCTGCACTTCCATTTCTAACAGGAACTGAAAAGCTCACAATTTCAGAATGGAATTACAGGCAAAGAGGACAAAATAAATAATGAAAGTATATTGCAGAGTTGTTTTATTATATACAAGTTATAATTTTATATTACCATCTCAAAGTGTTTAATGTCCCTAATAATGTATGTATCTCTATGTTAAAGCCCTTTGCCTAGCTTTTTTTTCTGACACCTGAAACCTCATATCTTTGAGACTTTAAAAATTTTGTGTGCAATATTTTGTTTAAATAATTTTTATTATATTGTGTAATTATGAGTGTAACTATACTTTGTAATGTACTTTTGATATGTTTTGTGCAACTATTATGTTAATAGAGCACTGAAGTAGCGGTAATCATTCAGCACCCTGGATATCGCTTGCTGATTGGTGGCTGCATTTAGCCACCAATCAGCAAGCGCTACACAGGTGTTGAACCAAAGATGGGCCGGCTCGTAAGGTTACATTCCTGCTTTTTCAAATAAAGATACCAAGATACCAAGAGAACAAAGAAACATTGATAATAGGAGTAAAATAGAAAGTTGCTTAAAATTTCATGCTCCATCTGAATCATGAAATAAAAAATGTATCCCTTTAAGACTTGGCTAATATGTTATTCTATAGCAACACAACAGAAATGTCTTTAACTGTTTTAATGTTTTATACAGGGATTTTTTGAATTTTTTTTTATTAATCCAGCTTTATTATCATTTGAAAAAGAACAATTAACAAGTAGGGATTTTTTTCCCCATTAATTAATTTGTTCTGTAAGGTCTTGTAAATCTTTGTCTGATGCCTGTATCCTTCACAGTGGTGCTCGTTCTAGGCGCTGAGAAGTGAACTGTTACTAGGTAGATACTGATCTATTGCAGCAAATTTTATCCCACAAGAAATTAAATTCATAAATTGGTATTATTAAATCAAGACCAAATGGATTCAACACACAGGGGAAGTGTTGTTTGGGCCCACGGAGCACTGCTGGTGAAATATGATGCTGATCCAATCAGCAGCTCTAGTCGCATGACTCAGATTTGTAACTAAAGTTGCTGATTGGATCAGGAGTAGTTTCCACTTAAGAACAGCAGTGCTCTGCGGGTCCCAAGTGGTTCTACTACTGGGTGTTTAACCCCTTTGCAGGAATTAGAGTATGTATTTTTTTTTACTATTACGGCCTTTTAAATAAAATAATCAATGAACTTGCCTATATTTTAAAGAACAATAATTGATTTAATTAAAAAGTAAAAAAAATGTTTAATTGATTAAATGTCAACAGCTTTAGCATGCTGATGTTAAATGACTAGTTTTTGTCTCACTAAACTGTGTGCAAGGTTATTTTATTGGATTCATTTTTTTGGATTTCATTGATTTGCTAGAAAACCTAAACACATTTTGTTCCACCTCCTTGCCAGCGCTACGAGATATATTTTACATAGGAAATTGGCATTCGTTCCTTACATTCACAAATAAAATATAAATCACTATGATCACCATCATAAAGTCAAATTGTATAACAATAATTGGAATAAAGTTCATGATGAAAATGGGTTTTATTCTCTTTATAATGTGGATTCCTATTTTATTAGCAAAAACTATGGGAAGGAAAACAAATTTAAATGATAATAAATATATACACAACCTCTGTGAGACACAAGGATTAGAGTAATAATATGAGAGTGTGCCCCTTTCTAGGCCAGAAATACATCCATACGCCCATGAGAACTTTCATTTGAAAGAGGAGACACTCCTATTTAAATGAGATGTGATGTGACTTTCTACAGGTCACGTGGTCATTGAAACAATGGTGAATATTTAATCATCTAAACACTAAAAGCATGGAGTTATACAAAATAAGAGGGCCTAACAAACCAACATTCTTTTGACATTCTATTATAAGCAGTAGAGTTGCTTCAGTTCTTTCCAACAAGGGGTCTTGTAATCCTCTAGATATCACACAGTAAAAGTAAAAATGGCAATTATGTAACAGATAAGATATTACTGTAGATGTAATTTTTTATTGCACTTCTATTAAATATGGTAATTTTCACTCACAAATATCTCTAAAAAGGTTCATGTAAACAATAATACTAATAAGCTCATAATCACATAACATGGAGAAACAGAGATACTCATACTGCAAATAGTGTCAGTGCTAACTGACAGTCTAGCATAGTACACTACTGCCATAAATAAATTAGTTTGTTTTAAGAGTTAGTGCACCAACTATCTATATAATTTGTTAGCTTTAAGGTGTAGTCATTTTAGAAAAGGGGTGCCCAAACTACTTAAATAAGGAATAAGGGGGTTAGTGATCTCATGTCAGAATTGTTATTAGTTAAAAGCAAAAACATATATGTCCATGGACGATAGATAGATAGAGAGAGAGAGAGAGAGAGAGAGAGAGAGAGAGAGAGAGAGAGAGAGAGAGAGAGAGAGAGAGAGAGAGAGAGAGAGAGAGAGAAAGAAAGATAGACCTAAGATAGACTTAGAGAAATTAAAATCAAATTAACACATTGAGGTTTGGAACAATAACAACTCATGTGCAGAGAAGTGGGGCACTCCCTGTATTGCAGATAGGAAGAGGTAAGGGGGCTTGATGACCTCACTGTGCCCCCCTGGGTATTAAGTTGATCCTTGTTGCAATAGACTGGAGGATCAACTAGATAATTCTACATTTCTAAGGTATAATGCTTTCAATAGTACAAAGGTTTATTGTTCAAGCAGGAAGTGAATATAATTGAAGAAAATTAATTTGGGTTTCTAAATCATCTCATCTATGAAGAATGTGTTGTAATAAGGGACCAATTCATTTTAATTCATAGTTAGTTATATTGCTAAAATCAAGGGAAATAAATAGTCATAACTCACTGTCAAACAATATAGCAGGCTACTTACCACTTGGCATGAGTTCGATGACCAGCTTGGGGTAAGCAATATTGGAGCATCCAACTTCAGCTCCGCAAACTTCAACACAAACCTCCGGAACTACACACCCAACCACATCTGCAATAAGTAAAGTATGGTAGCATGAGATAGATTACAGAGTGGACCTATGAATTTCATTTACATCATTTGTTTAAAGTAATATTAAATTCTAAATGAAACTTTCATATAGACAATGCAATTATAAACAACTTTACAGTTTACTACCATTATCAAATTTGCTTAGTTCTCTTTGCATCCTTGGTTAAAGAGTAAAGCTAGGTAGGTACAAGACGAGCAGCAATGCACTACTAAGAGCTAGCTGGTGTTTGGCTGTTGAATGTATAAGACTCTTTTCATTGGCTCATCGGATGTGTGTAGCTAGCTCCCAGTAGTGCATTGCTTTTCCTGAGCCTAACTAGGTTTACTCTTCAACAAAGCATAACAAAAGAACAGAGAACATTTGCTAATAGAAGTAAACTGGAAAGTTGTTTACAACTACATGCTCAATCTGAATCATGGAAGTTTAAAGGGACATTCCAGCCAAAATTGGAATCCACATGGATGTATTTCAGTTTTGAATAGAAGCCTTTTTGTAATAAACATGCATTAGCAAACATGCTTCTAATAAAAGTTATAGCTGTTTCAAATGTGCATTTAAGTATGCACCGTGCACCAGCATTTTAAACACAGCGCTTGCTCAGAGAGCCGAAGGTTCTTGTACCATCTGGTAATGACTCAATTTGTTAATTGCTGACATAATACAAGCCCCACTGTCTCTCTGAGCAGCTGCATTATGTAAAATGCTGGTGCACTGAGAATATCTAGCTCTGCTTCACATGCACGTGCAGAGACAAATGTTAACACTAAAACAGTGATACATTTTACTAGAAGCATTTTTGCCAGTACATATATTGAAAATATGTTTCTATTCTAAGATGTAACATCTATGTGCATTTACATTTTTACCTGGATGTCCCTTTAATTTTTACTTTACTTTCACTTTAAGAAAAAGAAAAGAAAAAGCAATACATTCTTTACCCACTGCTGTGTTAAAATAAAATACTGTATTGTAAAATGTAAAGTGATAACTTGAATATAAAGAAAGAAAACTGTCACTCACAGTAGTAATTAGCTTGCACAGTGTCCGTGTTATCTATGAGCAGCCAGCTCGGCCCTCAGGAGAATGCCTTTTCTTTGAATTGCTTCACTAAGCAAATTTGAGAAGATTTCAAAATGTAATTTAAAGGATTACTTTCTGTTATAATTTTTAAGACAAACAACTAACATATTAAAGTTAATAAACATTAATTAAAACCTACTGACCTATATTTTCTCCAAAACGAAGTTTCATAACGTTCTAAAAGTTATATCTTTTATTCGCCGATGATGTCACGTTATCCTGCCCACTATTTTCAGAACTGCATGTTCAAAATACTTAAACCAATAACTTTGTGTTTAAAGCACCATTTTGAAACCTAGGTATTGTAAACGGATTGGTACAGAGCAAAGGATACCCACGGAGTGGGTTTGGAAAACAATTAAATTTGCAGACAAGATTTCTGATATACGGTAGAGATATGTTAATGAAATGCTATTGATAAAAAGCGTATTTGGGGTAGTTAGTTAGTAACAGGCATAGAAAATATTTATTTACAGTGGCCCTTTAACAAACCTCCTTCTTCAAAGGCCCTAATGAGATCACTTGCCGGAGCACTAACAGGTCGTACTAATAGAAAGAATTGCAGGTGTTAATCATTAAAGTGATGGTAAATACAAGCGTATAACAAACACTAGGATTTATCATCACTAAAAACAAAGTGAAGGTTAAATGATCAGGCATGTAAAAAAGGGTGCTAAACTTACCCTTTCTGTGCCATTGCACAGCGCTAAACTCAGCAGCTCCGGCCGCCCACAGCACATCGGTCTTCTACCAATGAGGTAATGTTTGAACCTCTGAACCAATAGCAATGCGTGTCAACTGACAGGTTTCTGTATGCACACACAGCTATTGGTTTAAAGGGGCAAGCAGCACCTCATTGGTAGAAGACCAATGTGCCATGGGCGGCCGGAGCCTCTGAGTTTAGCGCTGTGCAATGGCACAGAAATAGTGAATTTAGCACCCTTTTTTACAAATTTGATCACTTAACCATCACTTAATTTTTAGTGATGGTTTAACAAACGCTCAGATTTACCATTACTTTAAAGTTAGATACAACTCACATGTGTGCTAGGATGTTTTACTTTGATTTAAAGGGATACTAAACCAACATTTTCTTCTTTCATAAACTAAAAATGGGCTGGCTCCTAAGCTTTACATTCCTGCTTTTTAAATAAAGATAGCAAGAGAACGAAGACAAATTGATAATAGGAGTCACCTAGAAAGTTGCTTAAAATGACATGCTCTATATTAATCTAAAAAGAAAAAAATGGGTTTAGTATCCCTTTAAATATACTGGGCTCCATTTATCACTGTGAATCATGTCTGCCACACCTCGCTGCGAGCAGACAGCATACGCTATCCACATTTAACATTGCACAAGTAATAATATTTCTCAGTGTTAAATAATGAAGTTTAAATATAAAGTATCGACTGATTACAATATTTTACTACTATTTAAAAAAATAATCAAATAAAACCAGTTGGTTATGGTGGCCTCAGACTTTGTGGACTATTAGATAGATAGATAGATAGATAAATATTTTTAATAAAAAAACACTGAAGTACATATAATTCCCTAACATGCCGCCTGCACAGCAATACGCTCTGCACTGCACTCTAGAACAACGTGTCTCTGACAATAAATATCCTGTAAACTTATACGAACCTGAGAAGGAATTTTGATTCCAAGGGTTTTTGGCATTGCTCTATGAAATCTTTGTTCCAAATAACAAATCACAGTCTAAACTCTGAGCACAGATTATTCACCAGCAGAACGTTGTTTGTCTGTTAAAGTAAAATGATTAACTCCATCTCTGCTGGTTAAAGTTAAACGGCTTAGTCTGAAAAATTTGCAGAGTTCTCCCCATGATGAGGTTGGAAAATGTTTCATAAATAATTATAAAGTGATAGTAAAATATATTTACCTATTTAATATACATTATAGTTCATATTCTCCAACTGACATCAAAGAGCATATCTAGAATATATTGGGGCCCTTGGGCAATATGAGACAAGTCTATGTACTTTTTATCTATCTATCTATCTATCTATCTATCTATCTATCTATCTATATCCATATATCAGCCTATTGGACCGATTTACTAAGCAGTCACTGCTGCTTATTCCACGTGAGCCTTCAGCTCCTTAACTCATCGGACAGCAATCATCCCAATCAGATACGATTGGGATAATTGACACCCCCTGCTAGCGGCCGGGAATCTGCAGGGGGCGACATTGCACAAGCATTTCACTAGAAATGCTTGTGCAATGTTAAATGCCGACAGCCTATGCTGTCGGCATTTAGCGATGTCCGTCCGATATTTGGTAAATCGGCCCCTATGTATCTACCCATTGAACAATGTGTCATTAAGAATGACTTGTGCACAAAACTTGTATTTCTTATTAGTTTTAAAATAATTGTTTAAAGGAACATAAAAGCCAATTTTTTTCTTTCATGAATCAGATAGAGAATCCAATGTTATACAACTTTCTCATTTACTTCTATTATCAAATTTTCTTTCGGCTAGATTACGAGTTGTGCGTTATGGTAAAAAAGCAGCGTTAAGAGGTCCTAACGCTGCTTTTTTACGCCCGCTGGTATTACAAGTCTTGAAGGTTTAGGGTCACGGCACATTTCTTTGGCCTTACCGCAAAACGACTTCCGTAAACTTCGTAAAGTCTTTTTTCTATGGGACTTCCATAGCGCTGATATTACGAGTCTGTCCTGGGAGGCCAAAAAGTGAGCGGTACAGCCTACCTTGTCAAGAGTCCTAACGCATTTAAAAGTCAGTAGTTATGAGTTTTATGGTACAACGCCGTAACATAAAACTCATAACTAAAGTGCTAAAAAGTACACTAACACCCATAAACTACCTATTAACCCCTAAACCGAGGCCCTCCCGCATCGCAAACACTATAATAAAAATTTTAAACTCTGCCGCTCCGGACACCGCCGCCACCTACATTATATTTATGAACCCCTAATCTGCTACCCCCAACATCGCCGACATCTACATTATATTTATTAACCCCTAATCTGCCGCCCCCGATGTTACCGACACCTACCTACATTTATTAACCCCTAATCTGCCGCCTCCAACGTCGCCGCCACTATACTAAATGTATTAACCCCTAAACCTAAGTCTAACCCTAACCCTAACACCCCCTAACTTAAATATAATTAAAAGAAATCTAAATAAAATTACTATAATTAACTAAATTATTCCTATTTAAAACGAAATACTTACCTATAAAATAAACCCTAAGCTAGCTACAATATAACTAAAAGTTACATTGTAGGCATGCAGTCGGCTTCCGGTAGGAGGAGGAGCTAACAGGTGCACGAGAAAGTGGCGTGCTACCTGTCGGAGCTCATCGAAGAACTAACCCCAGCCAAGGTCCGTTGTTGGAGCGCTTTCGTTTGCTCCCTAGGACACGACCCTACCTCTACCAGGGTTTGGCTTGGAAGCACCATAATAGCCGTCCACAGGCTCACTCGCTAGAGCCACAGACGAGGTACTGGATACACGCTCATCATACTCAGATGAGAACGGTTCACAATTGCCGACCAAGGGACAAGGCCCAGTAGCCCATAAAGCGGTCCAGGCGCTGGAGACAAGGCATACCCTAAGGACGCCCCAAAGGTCAAGATTTACCGGCTCTTGCTCCCGCCGGCGGGCGGACAGAACAAGTGGGCGGTTTGCAGCGAGGGGCAAACCCACAGTGAGTGTAAGCACGCCGCGGTCTCACAACAGCTCAGGCGCACGCTGTGGGCTTTCCTACCTGACATCTCAGCTCTTCTATTCACCGGAGCTCGACCGAGCTGCATCAAAGAAGTACTGCAGCTTTTCTATCATCATCTCCCAGGTCTGGGTAATGCATCATGGAATAACCGGGAGAGTTATCTATGGACGCTGAGTAGATATGCCGCCTGCTGCAATACAACTGCGTGGCCTTAGGGTAAGATCTCCAAAGTCTTTATAACAGTATTTGTTGCCCTAAAAGTGACTCTGGCTGCTTATTTCTTTCAAGAGTGACATTGACTGTCTATATCGGCATTGCCGTATCCTCCATACTATACCACTTAGCCTGTGTAAGGAAAGCTATGCTCTGTGTTGGCTTTGCATATGAACACTCTGCTTGATACCTGCCTACGTCTAATAAGACACTTCAGTTTTCAGTTCTCTGAAGGATACTCAATATACTACAGACATTACATCTGCCTACCAGCTGTAAAGTCGGTATTACTGTAAAAGTACCGGGCACTCTATATTTGCAACCAGAGTTATAGTTGCAATATAAACTTTTGGTCTGTTTTACATTTTATTGGTATTAGTCCCCTACCAAGCAGGGACTCTCAAGGATAACTGTGATATATGCAACCAGTCTGCTGCCGATAACCCTTAAAGAGGTATCTGTGAAATACATCCTGGCATTAAGGTCTGCAATATCTAAGCAGATAACACTAGCCTACCAAAAGTTGCAGTCTGCACGGCTAGAACTTGCAAAGCCCACAATCATTTTATATTATTACTTGTATTTTTGCCTTTCCATCTGAGTTATCTACATCTGAAACCTATACAGATGTATGTTTAGACCTACATCAATATTGCAGGTTTATACTGTTAGGCACTCTATTAGTGTTAAGCAATGATGTCAAAAGGCTTATAAGTGTTTTTCTTTCTCGCTAGGAACAAAGAATATAAAACAGAAAAATAGTGTTTCAATCTATATCCTGCTATTCCCTAGAGCTTATAAGCAAGCAAGCGAAACTTATATTGCTGGCTAGGAATACTAGCAGTTGCTACTTAGTATGGCAACTCAGGTCTCAAATTTTCCTGTTATTAGTGTTCCTTTTTGAAATTTGCAACAGTGTGCGATATGAATATATAAGGTTAAGAATATTGTAATGCCATTGTTATATTTGTTGCAGAATATTGCCAGCTAAGAAGGGGAATGTATGTTGATTCAATGTAATTTTGTGCCATAGGGTCTGATCAGATTAGACAACAAGGATATGTAACAAGGTGGTAAAAGAGCTGTCTCTATTTTTTGCAAAAATCTAACCATAACCCTATCTAAGTATGAACTTGAAGGCATTTCTTAAATAAGAGAACCCCAGATCTTCTGTTCTTGTGACTACTTTTACAACACATTCATTTCAGGGCCTGGTCACCAAACTCACATAGATTATTGCTCACTTTTTTCTTATTTTTAATATACACTAAAATATGTTCTAGATATTTCCCCACCTGGGGACATACGTCACAAACACTCAATCTCTTTAAAAAAAAAAAAAAAAGCTAAGAGCTGTCGTTTTTTTTTCTCTATTTGTTCTCACTGCCCTCCATCACTTTTTTTCTTTCTTTATTTTTTGTATGACCTACTCCTGCCTTGCCCTCACTAACACGAGAAATCTATGGAAAGATTTCTCCTCCCGCACAGCACACCACCTCAGACCATGCCCCCAAAAAGTAAGGACAGAAGACCACGTATATCTGATATTATGACTGAAAATAGTAGTGAAGGCTTAAGCCCAAAGACAGACTTACAGCCCTTGATCACCCAACTTAGTGATATTTTCCTTCCACAATTTGAACATATCAAATGTCAAATCTCTAGCCTGTCGTCAGAATTAAAAGTATTTGCTAACAGACTTTCAGAAGCAGAAGACAGAATCTCAGAAGTGGAAGATATAACTAATAATCAGTCCCTAAAAATCTCAGAATTAGAAAAGAAAAATATAAGCCTGACTGCCAGGCTAGATGACCTTGAGGACCGCTCAAGGCGGAATAATTTAAAAATCATAGGCGTTTCTGAGTCAGAGCATTCTAAAGACCTATTACATTTTGCCGCGACAACACTGCCCCAAGCTTTAGGGGTAGAATATTCCCAATTACCAATACCGATAGAACGGGCTCACAGATTGGGTCCTCCTAGAAGCAGAGCAAATGGTAAAAACATACATAGACCAATCCTGATAAAGTTCTTAAATTTCCAAGATAAAATAAGTATGCTGCGTTTATATAGGAAAACAGATAACTTTCACATTGAAAATAACAGAATTTTAATATTCCAAGACTACTCTGCTGATGCTGCTTTCAGGAGGAAAGAAATGGCCCCTTTCTGTACCAAGCTAATCAAAGAGGGTTTTTTAGCCAAATTAGTGTACCCTGCAAGAATTATCATAGAAGAAAAGGAAGGCATAGTTAGACTAGACAATATAGAAGAAGCTAAAGGCTACTTTAAAGACCACAAGCTAACACTTACATGAGGACTGGGATAACTATAAAATAGAGAGTATCTGTGTTTTTTTTAGTTAGGGCACTACTGTTCTTGTTGACAATGGAAATGCTGTATAAAGATTTAGAGCTAAGAATGTTTTTGCCTAAATCAACTTATAGGCTGCCCCTGCGGCCAAAAGTGTACCAGGTTTCGCTTCGCCTGATAAGGTTTTTGTTGCAAATAATCTCTGTTTGCAATTTTCTTTCTGTATCCTTTTTTTTTTTTTTTTTTTTTCTTCTCTCCCTCTTCCCGTCTCCCCTCTCCCCCCTACCCGTCTGCTTTAGCTCGCCCCTTAAACTTATTTTAATCATGCTACAATATATTGATTAGATGAAGGGCAATATTAGATTGTTATCTTGGAACGTGGGTGGCATCACCTCCCCAATCAAGAGGAAAACTATAGTCAGACAATTGGGTAAGCATAACCCTGATATAGCCTTAATACAAGAAACACACTTAAAGCAAGAGGAAGTTATCAAGCTCAAATGTAAATGGGTGGGAGAGGTGATTGCCACCCCTTGTTCTAGAAGGAAAAAGGGAGTAGCTATCTTGTTAAATAAAAAACTTACGTATAATATTATAAGAGTATCACTAGACCCTGAGGAGAGATGGGCCCTCCTTGAGTTGCAGGTCGAGGATTTCAAAATGGTGATCTGTAATGTCTACGGACCTAATAAAGCAGACCCCACCTTCTGGAATAGTTTAGTCTTTATGCTAACTAATTTTATGGATCAGAATATTGTTCTAGCGGGTGACTTTAACCTAATACCATCAGAAGCCTTAGACAGACTTAGTTCTAGGAACTCCACTTTCTCGTGTCAGAAGGCCAAAATATTTAAACACATATGTAAAAATTTGAAATTACATGATATCTGGCGCCTACAATTCCCTGATACGAGGTCCTTTACCTGCAACTCGAGGACCTACGGCTCCTTATCACGTATAGACTTTTTTCTGATTTCCAGCTCCATGATTAAATTAGAGACTCAAACTAAGATATTTGATATTCTGATATCTGACCACGCAATTATTTTCCTAGATATACATTTACACCCGCCACAGAGAAACAACAGAAATAATTTTTTCTTCCCAAATTATTTAGTGAACAATCTGGAATTCAATAATTGGTTAATACACAAATGGAAATAATTTGTTTCTTTAAATAGATCATACAGAGAAAAAACTGAAATATTTTGGGAAACCGCAAAGGCCTATCTGCGAGGTGAGATTAAAGCGTATATGATTCTAAAAAAAAAAAAGTTGCAGCGGAGGGAAAGTCAGCTTTCTAACCAGGTCCAAAACGCATATCGTAAATTTATAAATAATCCCTCTAGGAGATTAAGAGATAAATACAATGGGGCCAGAACAGAAAGGGATATCTTTATTAAACAGAAAGTCGCTTGGGAAGAACTAAAGTTAACTGCTAAATATAAAGGCCAATATGGGAAGTCTGCTAAGTTTCTAGCTAGATTAGATAAAGCAAAGAAAAAATCTAACGTAATAGAGGCTATCTATGATGGGACAGAAAGAGTAACAGATCAATCTAAGATTCAAAATGTATTCTTTCAATTCTATCAAAATCTATATGCTGCGAAAGAAATAAATGCCAATAATAAAGTCAACTTTTGGCATAAAATTTGCCTTCCTAAATTAGCACAAGAAACGGACACAGATTTAAATAGCCCAATAACCCAAGAAGAAGTAGCGGAAGCTATTAAAAATGCTAAATTTAATAAAGCCCCGGGCCCAGACCAAATTCCGGCAGAGATGTACAAAATTCTTAAAATGGAGATAATAGATGTCTTGGTACAACTATTCAATGGTTATTTTATTGAGGGGCAAAACATGTCAAAATATTTCTCTGAGTCTACAATCTCACTGATACTGAAAAAGGGCAAATCGCCACTAGACCCTAAGTCATATAGACCTATCTCACTGCTCAATCTAGACTATAAGCTATTAACTCACATCATGGCTAATAGACTGAAAAAATGCCTAGATCCTATTATACATCCTGATCAGGTGGGTTTTATGCATCAAAGATCCCCAACTAAAAACACACGGAAAGTAGCATTATTACTAGAATATTTTTGGAATAAACTAGCGGAAAAAAGAATAATCAACCAAGATATCGCGATAATAACAATAGACGCCGAAAAGGCATTTGATGCTATAATATGGGACCATCTGTTCACCACGTTAGCGCAATTTGGTTTTACAGGGCAATTCCCCAAATTTGTCAAGACTATATATGACCACCCGAGGTCGAATATACTAATTAATGGTAGCTATACTGCATATCTTACATTATGTAGGGGGACGAGGCAAGGCTGCCCACTCTCTCCGTTACTATTTAACGTGGCTATAGAACCACTGGCTATAATGCTACGTCAAGAGCTTCAAGGAATTAGGCTCGGGGAACAAAAATCTGTTCTATCTTTATATGCGGATGATCTGCTCCTATACGTTAAAAACACAAAGAAAAGTATACCACAGGTTTTAAAAATTATTGACTTGTTTGGCTCTATCTCGGGCTATAAAATAAACGCTAACAAGTCTGAAATTCTATGGGTTAATAAAAATAAAAACAGTTTCCAAGAACATCCCTTTCAAGAATCCCTTAGTATTAAATATCTAGGAATATATTTCCATGCTGACCCCAAACAATGGTACAGACTTAACTATGCTCCTTTTTTTAAAAAAACCTCAGAGAAACTTGTACAATGGAGCGCCTTCCCTATCTCTCTATCTGCCAAAATAATGATTATTAAGTCTATTCTATTTCCCAAATTGATGTATATTATGCAAAACATGCCGCTCTTTATTTTGTCTCACGACAATAAAAGGTTTAACTCAGAATGTGCTAAATTTATTTGGAACAATAAAAGACATATGTTATCCATAGCCAAACTCACACCAAGACTGGAAGGAGGAGGCTTATCTTTCCCTGATATCAAAAAGTATAACTTGGCTATATTAGCCCGTGTCGCAATTGATTGGCTATCAGAGACTAGCTATTTCTCACTGTTATCTATAGAGGAAAATCTGTGCGCACCTTTCTCTCTTAAAGCCTTATTGCATTGCCCGACGAAACAATTACCAGACCATATCAAACACTTAAAGACACTATCCAATATTATTGAAGCATGGCAAAAGTTAAATACAACGATCAAAGTTAATTTCGAGATTTCCCCATTTCTCCCGATACAAGGTAACCCACAATTTATGCCTGGACTATCCCATGAAGTCTATAAGACTTGGAAGCACAAAGGTCTGCTTTATGTAAATCAATGTTTAAATAATATGTCTCAGATAAGAACGTTTGAGGATATTGCTATAGAATTTTCTCTATCTAATAAGAATTTCTTTGCTTATCTTCAGATCAGACATTATATAGCAGGAATTAATAGATTAAATCCAGACGCGAATGGGTGGGGGGAAGTTGAAAAATATATAGCAAGCTATAAGTCAGGCAAACATAGCATAGCTCTTTTATATAAAATTATGCTGGATAAACAAGCCCAATTGTTTAGGGATAATCTAGTCCAGAAGTGGAATGTTTTCTTTACGGATCTTTCAGCAGAATCATTAAGCGCAAGTTATAAATGGGTGCAAGGCGCGAATATCCCGTTAACTTGGAAAGAATCACATATAAAATTACTCAACAATTCTTACCTGACTCCAGGGAAACTATCTAAGTGGTACGCGAATTCTGCAGAAAAATGCCCAAGATGTAATAATTCTTGTGCAGATATTATTCATTGTTTCTGGAACTGTCCCAAAATACTCCAGTTCTGGAGAAAAGTGGAATTTTGGCTTAATAAGGCTTTAGATGTTAGGTTAAAAATCCAAGCTAACCATATCTTTTTTCTCTACAACATGGACCATAACAGAGTTAACACTAACCTTTTTAACACGGCAATTATGCTTGGTCGTAATCTCATATTAAAAGGTTGGAAGAATAGAAAAGCTCCTACAATGGGCTGTTTTATAAATACGATACACGCCCAGATAATTTTTGAACAGCTGAATATAGCTCCCTCCGAAGAGAAAAGGGTCAAAACTTTTTTTATGAAATGGTTAAGAGTTATATTGTCCTATCCACTTGCTAGTCAGTTTTTACTTGTTCGTAACTTGCGCAGATCGGAATTTTTTGAGACACTAATTCTTTCAAATGTTTTCCCAAATGAATGGTATTGATATATACCTAGTCTATAAAAGGGAAGGAAGCGGAAATGAATAGCCTGTCCCAGGTTTACAGTGAGTGGAGGTCGAGTTAAGAATCTAAAGGGAGGTGAGGGAGGGGTGAGAGGGGAAACTTATTCTTACTTTTTTTTTTTTTTTTTTTTTTTTTCTCTCTTTTTCCCTTTTTTCTCTTTTCTTTTTTTCTGTTCATTATATCTATCATAAAACCCCTAATTTGGTATGAAATATAGCTATTGGAATTTCACAGAGATACTTTAAAAGTCTGCACCTACATAGACCTTGTACTGATTTCAAATGGTAATAAGATATGTATAAATCGCTGACTGTATAGGGATGTGGTGAAATTGTCTCTATCTGTTACATAGTATTGTATATATAAGAATGTCGCATCCGCTGGATTGTTTTTTTCTGTGTTTTTCTTGTAATCTGATTCTCTGTGTTTGCCCTGTTATATGAAGTATATACCGAATTGGTCAATAAAGATAAATTTAAAAAAAAAAAAAAGTTACATTGTAGCTATCTTAGGGTTTATTTTTATTTTACAGGTTTTTATTTAGCTTTTATCGTTAAAGCTAAATAAAATTACTATAATTCACTAAATTATTCCTATTTAAAACTAAATACTTACCTATAAAATAAACCCTAAGCTAGCTACAATATACCTAATAGTTACATTGTAGCTATCTTAGGGTTTATTTTTATTTTACAGGCAAGTTTGTATTTATTTTAACTAGGTAGAATAGTTAGTAAATAGTTATTAACTATTTAATAACTACCTAGATAAAATAAATACAAAAGTACCTGTAAAATAAAACCTAACCTAAGTTACACTAACACCTAACACTACACTATAATTAAATAAATTAAATACAATTACCTAAATTAAATTAGCTAAAGTACAAAAAACAAACAAACACTAAATTACAGAAAATAATAAACAAATTACAGATATTTAAACTAATTACACCTAATCTAATAGCCCTATTAAAATAAAAAAGGCCCCCCAAAATAAAAATAAAAAAACCTAGCCTAAAGGGCCTTTGGCATGGCATTGCCCCAAAGTAATCAGCTCTTTTACCTGTAAAGACAAAATACAAACAACCCCCCCAACAGTAAAAGCCACCACCCACACAACCAACCCCCCAAATAAAATACTATCTAAAAAAACCTAAGCTCCCCATTGCCCTGAAAAGGGCATTTGGATGGGCATTGCCCTTAAAAGGGCAGTTCGCTCTATTGCAGCCCAAAATCCCTAACCTAAAAATAAAACCCACCCAATACACCCTTAAAAAACCTAACACTAACCCCATGAACATCGACTTACTGGGAGAAGTCTTCATCCAAGCCGGGCCAAAATCCTCAACGAAGCCGGGAGAAGTCTTCATCCAAGCCGGGTGAAGTGGTCCTCCAGACGGGCAGAAGTCTTCATCCAGACGGCATCTTCTATCTTCATCCATCCGGCGCGGAGCAGGTCCATCTTCAAGACATCCGACGTGGAGCATCCTCTTCATCCGACGACTAAAGATGAATGAAGGTACCTTTAAGTGACATCATCCAAGATGGCGTCCCTTAGATTCCGTTTGGCTGATAGAATTCTATCAGCCAATCGGAATTAAGGTAGAAAAAATCCTATTGGCTGATGTAATCAGCCAATAGGATTGAAGTTCAATTCTATTGGCTGATCCAATCAGCCAATAGGATTGAGCTTGTATTCTATTGTCTGATTGGAACAGCCCATAGAATGCGAGCTCAATCCTATTGGCTGATTGGATCAGCCAATAGAATTTTTTCTACCTTAATTCCGATTGGCTGATAGAATTCTATCAGCCAATCGGAATCTAAGGGACGTCATCTTGGGTGACGTCACTTAACCCTTTAAGGACACAGCTTTCTGTTTGCTCAATTGTTTTATGACGGAAAAATTCCGTCATATGTCCTTAAGAGGTTAAAGGTACCTGTATTCATCTTTAGTCGTCGGATGAAGCGGATGCTCCGCGTCGGATGTCTTGAAGATGGACCCGCACCGCGCCGGATGGATGAAGATAGAAGATGCTGTCTGGATGAAGACTTCTGCCCGCCTGGAGGACCACTTCGCCCCCGGCTTGGATGAAGACTTCTCCCGGCTTCATTGAGGACTTCAGCCCGGCTTGGATGAAGACTTCTCCTGGTAAGTCGATCTTCAGGGGGTTAGTGTTAGGGTTTTTTAAGGGTGTATTGGGTGGGTTTTATTTTTAGGTTAGGGACTTTGGGCTGCAATAGAGCTAACTGACCTTTTAAGGGTAACGCCCATCCAAATGCCCTTTTCAGGGCAATGGGGAGCTTAGGTTTTTTTAAATAGTATTTTATTTGGGGGGTTGGTTGTGTGGGTGGGGGGTTTTGCTGTTGGGGGGTTGTTTGTATTTTTTTTTACAGGTAAAAGAGCTGATTACTTTGGGGCAATGCTCCGCAAAAGGCCCTTTTAAGGGCTATTGGTAGTTTAGTTTACGCTAGGGTTTTTTTTTTATTTTTTTGGGGGGGGGCTTTTTTATTGTAATAGGGCTATTAGATTAGGTGTAATTAGTTTAAATATCTGTCAGTTGTTTATTATTTTCTATAATTAGTGGGGGGTTTTGTACTATTTAATTTAATTTAGGTAAATGTATTTAATTTAGTTAATGTATTTAATTATAGTGTGGTGTTAAAGTGTTAGTGTAACTTAGGTTAGGTTTTATTTTACAGGTTCTTTTGTATTTATTTTAGCTAGGTAGTTATTAAATAGTTAATAACTATTTAATAACTATTCTACCTAGTTAAAATAAACCTGTAATTTAGTTAATTATAGTAATTTTATTTAGCTTTAACGATAAAAGCTAAATAAAAACCTGTAAAATAAAAATAAAACCTAAGATAGCTACAATGTAACTTTTGGAGGCCACATGTACATTCTAATAGGGGTAATATACCTATTAGAATGTACATGTGGCCTCCAATATGTAGGTCAAACCTGTAGATCTGTAAAAGATCGAATTAGAGAGCACCTTCTGAAAATAGAAGGAAGCACAGAAGATACACCCTTGTATAAACATTTTAAGGAGAAACACAAGGGAGATCGAAAAACTTTGAAATATATGGGCCTCCAAAAAATTCAGAAAGATTGGAGAGGAGGCAACTTTGAAAAAAAGCTCCTCCGTGCCGAATACAAGTGGATATTTGAACTTGATAGCATATATCCCAAAGGCTTTAATGCTGATTTTGAAATTACTATTTTACTATAGACTTTTTTTTCCGAACACCATTAATATTTACCAAAATTATTATTTATCATTCACTATTTACTTTTTATATATTTATCCCAATTGTCATTATTTTAAGTTTTATCTTATTTAATCAGTTGGCTATTACTCTACTATATAGCCATATTTTTTGTAAACTTATATTTATGGCTCCATTGGGTATCTATTTGATATGTACCTATATTATTTAATATCCTCTTTTTACATGTTTTTGCATCTTATCACACACTTTTATCTATTTTGTATCATGTGTTTTTAATATGTTAGGTAAAGTACCATCTTTATATGAAATTTGTTCACTCCCCCACTCCTTTAATGTGTCTCACCATATCTCGGGCTGTGTATATGTTATATTTTTATCTTTTATTTCATTTTATTTGTATAATAATGTTTTATTTATTTGTATAATTTCTTTTATAATTGTGCAATAGACATCTTTTGTTATAACAAACCTGCATGGTTTTAATAATATCATTTTGATCATACAATGTTAAGTTTATATAATGTCTTGTTTATATTTTATCTTGTTACAATTACCCGATGTATATATATTAGTAAGATCTTTTATTAGGTCTACTCTATGTAACAACTTTATGTATTTATTTTATACGATTCCACTCTAGTGATTTTAAATATATTTAGTCATCTATATGTATTGTATATAGTACTTTTGTATAATATGCATTTAACTGTATTCAGCATAAGCTGTCATAAGTCTACTATATTGTAATTTACTTTTATATACATTATACATTTTTCGAAGTTATAATATACTATATTCCTAAATTTTACGTACTTAATGAAGACACATTAGTCACAGCTCTTTTAGATTAACAAAATTGCCATTAACTATTGCAATTTTGCGATTAAGGTTCACCGCCGTTCGCCCCCCCCCCCCCCCCTTATTTTAACATCAGCCAATAATCTCTTTGTACACCATAACAAAGATAGTATAAATGTTATTAGCGATATTTTCCAGGTCCAAATATAGATATGCCCATTTCCAAAATGGCTGAAACAGATCTCTCCATGTAGCGTTAATCATACTAAAGACACAAAGCAATAAGATTTATGAGACAGTTTTTTCAATAATAAGTACATATAGTTGTTTATCAAACAAAAGTTTTTAATTTTTGAGTGAATAAATATTAAATAGATTTTGATTCGCTCTCAAAACACACCTTCCATTCACTGATAGGCTAAGAAGCCTTTAAATAGCTTGCATTTTCCAAGCTGGTATAGTCTTGATAAAGGCCTCGTAGTAGGCCGAAACGCGTTGACCCTCCGCATCTATCCGACATACCAGCCCGAGTGATTCTTTTGTTAACGGTGAGCGCATTACCTCTAGGAGCCTTCTTTTTAAAACTGTTTGTGTAGTAGTTTTTCTCTTTCCCACACAGGTTTTTCTCTATCAGGAATCGCTTAGAGCCGACGCCCGGTCTCAGTCTGGATTCACCCTAAAGAACCGGATATCTACCTGAACGTTTTGGAATCTACTTTCACCAAAATACTTTGAGTCCACTATCACCAGGAATTAACTGTGACTACCTTTTTTGAAACATTATTTATTTATTTTTTTTCCTCCTTTTTTCAGTACTGACTTTTTATCTTCTGTTTTCTGTGCTTAATTTTTCAGGTTTTGTCATCTGGTCCTCAGCTTGCTGTTGGTCGCTTATCTGCTTTTATCTGTTGCTAATTTGTTTTTATTTGTCGCATTATACATCTTATTTATTGTTATATAATAAATATACATTTTTTAATTATAATTACTAGAATTTATTTCTCACCCTACTATCCGATTAATTTTATATACCAATTTATATCCCTTTGATCACCATATATTGTCATTAGATATATCACGCTACTTGGTGTTACCCAACACTTTGTCACCACACGGTATTAGCATATTGTATATGATAGTCTTTTTTCCTAGAGACCTTATCCGCTTACTGATATTTTCATCGCATTTGAACCCAATTCCTTTCTTTACCCATTGTTGTATCATTCACACCCTCACTATATCCTTTTGTTATTCAAAAGATTATTTGATGCTCAGTCTTTTTGGACTTTACACTATATATATGGATTAAATTACTTTTATGTTACACCATTGATAACCTCCACCGTTCTATATACTCTACACTTAAACATCACCTTACCACAGGTTATACACTATCATATATACATTAACTTATTTATATTGGCTGTATAGGCTTTACTTTTATTTTTATCTCTAAAGATACTTAACTCCATACAATATCTATTTCTCACTCTATTACTCACAACACCTTCTTTTCTTTAAAATTATTCTTAATGTATCCTTCCATTAGGTTGGGATATATATATATTCCAATTACTTTTCACTTGTCTTGCTAGTGATACAAACAGCAAGTGTGACATCGTTATTTAGTGTGTCTTTTTTCTACCTATCTTATCTCTCCAGGGGGCTCCTTCAGACTTTCATATTTTCAAGCATTTAGTTTTAAATAGGAATAATTTAGTTAATTATAGTAATTTTATTTAGATTTCTTTTAATTATATTTAAGTTAGGGGGTGTTAGGGTTAGACTTAGGTTTAGGGGTTATACATTTAGTATAGTGGCGGCGACGTTGGGGGCGGCAGATTAGGGGTTAATAAATAGTATGTAGGTGTCGGCGATGTTGGGAGCAGCAGATTAGGGGTTCATAAATATAATGTAGGTGGCGGCGGTGTCCGGAGCGGCAGATTAGGGGTTAATAATTATAATGTAGGTGTAGGCAATGTTGGGGTGGCAGATTAGGGTTAATAAGTGTAAGATTAGGGGTGTTTAGACTCGGGGTTCATGTTAGGGTGTTAGGTGTGGACATAACTTTTATTTCCCCATAGGAATCAATGGGGCTGCGTTAGTGAGTTTTACACTGCTTTTTTACAGGTGTTAGACTTTTTTTCAGCCGGCTTTCCCCGTTGATTCCTATGGGGAAATCGTGCACGAGCACGTAAGACCAGCTCACCGCTGACTTAAGCAGCGCTGGTATTGAAGTTCAGTAATGAGCAAAATTTTGCTCAACGCTCACTTCTTGCCTTTTAACAACGGGTTTCTGAAAACTCGTAATACCAGCGCTGCATGTAAGTGAGCGGTGAGAGAAAACTGCTCGTTGGCACCGCATAGCCTCTATCGCAAAACTCGTAATCTGGGCCTTTGTTTCCTTGTTATCCTTTGTTAAAAAAAAAAAAGCTCAGGCGTGTGCACGTGTCTGTAGTACTATGGCAGCAGTTTTGCAACAATGTTATACATTAGCAAAGGCACTAGATGGCAACACAATTTCCTGTCTTGTAGTGGCTCAGACATGTACACTCAACCATATAGATATCTCGTCAACAAATAACATGAGAACTAAGCAAATTTAATAATATAAGTACATTGAAAACTTTTTTTAAATTGTATGCTCTGTCTGACTAATGTAAGAAAACATCTTAGTTTCATGTCCCTTTAAGTACAAAGGTGGTGCTTAATTTATGGACTGTGAATGTTCGTTTATTGGTCCATCCATAGAGTCAGTCTGCAAGACTATAAAAGACCCTATAGTCTAAGCACAAGTTAAAGCACATAAACCCAAAATTTGCAAGAATGTTATTCATTTGCAGGAACACTAGATGGCAGCACTATTTCCTGTCATGTAGTGCCCTATACACTTACCTAGGTATCTCTTGAACAAAAAAATCTGTATAAATGTAAATTGAAACTAGTACAGTTGTATCACATGTATACTGCTTACAAATACTTACTAATCAATAAGCATTAGTAGAAACTGGTATATTATAATAACCCATTCGCCTGTGCTAAAGCTGTTTTTAATTTTTTGTCCCTCGTTGAATTTACACATGGACAAAAGCATGAGGACACCTCTCCATAACACTTATATGATCCTGTTGGACATCCCATTCCAAAGTCATGAGCATAAGATGGAGAACCCCCCCACACACACACACTTTTGCAGGTATAACAGTCCATCTCTTCTAGGAAGGATTTTCACGTGATTTTGGAGTGTGTCTGTAGGAATTTTTGCCCATTGAGCAGAGAGAGCATTTGTGAGGTCAGGCAGCACTGATGTTGTACAAAAAGGTTTGGCTTACAATGGGCTTTCCAATTCATCCCAAAGGGGTTGAGTTAAGGGCTCTGTGCAGGCGAATCAGGTTCCTCCACACAAAACTCATCAAACCATGTCTTCAAGGATCTTGCTTTGTGTGCAAAGTCATGCTGGAACAGGAAAGGACCTTCCCAAACTGTTGCCACAATGTTGTAAGAGCCCAATTGTCTAAAATATATTTGTATTATGTAGCATTACAATGGCTCTTCACTGTATCAAATGGGCCTATCCCCAACCGTAAAAAAAAAAAAAAGCCCCAGACCATTATCCTTCCTCCACCAAACTTTACAGAAGACACTGTACATTCTGGTGGGAAGCATTCTCCTGGATTCTTCCATCAGACTGTCATAATGTGAAGCGGGATTCCTCACTCCAGTTTCCACCGCTCCAGAGTCAAGAATCGACCACTCCAGCTGACTCTTGGTATTTTGGATGTTGATGTGAGGCTTTTGTACATCTGTTTGACTATTGAAATCCATTTTATGAAGCCCCTAATGCACAGTTCTAGTAGACCAGACGTTTTCCAAACTGACTTGTAGCAAAAGTGGCATCATATGACAGTGCCACGTTTAAAGTCACTGAGCTCTTGTCTATGGAGATTTCATGGCTATGTGCTGGATTTTATAGACCTATTAGCAATGGATGTGACTGAAACACCTGAACTCAATAATTAGTAGGGGTGTACACACACACACATACAATATATATATATATATATATATATATATATATATATATATATATATATATATACATATATATATATATATCATAAAGTGAACATATGGGGGCCTATTTATGATGGTGCAAACAGACATGATCCGATATAGCAGATCATGTCCGCTGCACATCGATAAATGCCGACAGCATATGCTCTCTGCATTTATCATTGCACCAGCAGTTCACAAGAATACCGCCCCCTGCAGATTCGTGGCCAATTGGCTAGGGGGTGTCAATCAACCCGATCGTATTGGATGGGGTTGATTTCTGTCCGTCGCCTCAGAGCAGGCGGACAGGTTATGAAGCAGCGGTCTTTAGAATAACTTCTGTTTCCGGCGAGCCAAACGGGGCATCAAGCTCTATACAGAGCTTGATAAATATGCCCATAGTGTAAATTTCTATATATTTTAATAGACCAAGTATTTTTAGAAAATAACTCTAGCTTACAGAAATACCATAATATGCAAAAACGCTGCCACCATATGAAATGCAAAACAAAAAACATGATATAATTGTAAAAAAATACATGTGCATATTAATCTAAGGCTGATCCTTGCTTTGAACATATCATTATGTCTAGCATGTAGTTACTGTTTAACATCCCTTTAAAAACAATAAACATAAATATACTGTATATATATGTGTGTATATATATATATATATTTATATATATATATATATGCACCAAGAAACATCATATATAGTATTTTTACAAAATATAATCTGTCTTTATATTCACCCAGCACTTCAATTTATTTTGAATCCTGGATTTTTTTTTCTTTTAGTTCAGAGAAACATGGATCTTTGAACCCAATGCACAACAAAAAGAGGCTACAGATTAGTGTCAGGTAATCATTATCACTATGGCAATCACTTTACAGTTATATGGACATGAAACCATTTTTTTGAATAGTGGGATCTCACTCTTTAACCAGAAGGGTTTTAATTCTATGGTGAAGTGGTAATAAAGACTTCAAACTCCCCAGAAACCAAAAAAATAGAACCAATGGTGTAGGTATTTTCACTGCTCTATCATCTAGAAGTTGGATGGTCACACTCATTTGAAAATGGTTAATCCCCTCTTACATATGAGGGTAAGGTTTTCATTATTCTTTGAACAAATATACCAGCCATGCTCATTTGCATAAATCTGCATAAATAATAATATAGGTTAACTCAGAAACTAAAGAAATAATTTATCATTTATTTATAATTAGATTCCAACACACTCAGGAGAAGTTTCACTGAGAAAGGCCTTTGTTTCAATGTTTTTATTTTCTTTATTTTCTACATTGGAATGAACCTTGAATATGTGAGAGGTATTTTATGTGTGTTGTTTGCTGTCTTTAAGGGAGTAGAGGCTCCTTTGTAGTCAATGCCTCTCATACACTAAAGACATTAGGTGGGTTAGTTAATTGCTGCTGCAATTTTTTATGGTGATCAACTGCATCTCACAGAGGCACGAGACCCCCTCATTTGAAATGGCAATCTCTCCTCTTTCAAATAAGAGGGCTCTAGCCCTTGTAAGGCTTTTAAAGCCCTCTTCCCTATGCTGCAAAATCTCTGCCTCAGCAGGTACTTCCTTATTCCCTGTGACATCATCATGCAAAATGTGGTGTAGTCACGGGGACAGGGCCGCCACTGACTTAACCATTGATAAGGCCCCCCCCCCCCCCTTTGACATGTGCAATTTTTGACCAGGTGACTAAAACGTATATGCACTTTATTCTAAAGTGTCTATTTAAACTTGGAAATGTTGTAAAGGTAGTAACATACACACACACAGACACACTCATACACTGAAACACACACACACTCACACTCACACATAAGGATTCACATATAGACACTCTAGCAGACACGCAAAGAAACACACTCAGACACAGACACCCAAACAGACACTTAGCACTTGTTTACATTGACCTGACAAGTAATGAGGTAGACTACAATTTTGTAAAAAAGAGATTTAGAAAACAAAATATGTTCTGATTATCTTTTTGTAAAGGAAGATGCCAACTAAATGATGACAACAGCATGCAGTGGCTGAAAGGAAGGGCCCTGAACTGCCTAAACAATAATTTAAAGGTTAAATGGTGGATTGGTGACTTCCATAAGGGTCTCATTAGTCTCAAAGTCTGTAGAAAGATGTGAATAATCAGTAGTAAGGTCAAAATGTCCTAAAAAGGAACAGACAATGGACACACACACACACAAACTCAAACTTGCACATACACCCAAGGAAACACCGACAGAGACAGCCTCAGAAAACACACAAAGACATACACACACACACACAGAGACACCTACAGAAAACACACAAAGACATACACACACAGAGAGACAACCACATAAAACACAGAAAGACATACATACACACCCTCACTGAGACATCCACAGAAAACACAGAAATACACACCCACCCTCACGGAGGCATCCAGAGAAAATACACAAAGGCAGACATACACACACCCTCGCAGAGACACCCATAGAAAAAGCTCAAAGACATATGCACACACCCTCACAGACATCCACAGAAAATGCACAAAGACATACACACCCACCCTCACAGAGAGACCCACAGAAAAAAAATACATACACACTCATAAAGACACAAACCAAAGCACAAAGACATAAACACTGACACCCACAGAAACCCTCACAGGAGGAAACATGTATGCACCTTGCATCCCCTAAATCAACAGTGTGTGACATGCATGATAAAAAAATTGCAGAAATTAAGAGATCACTTTTTAAAGAATCATATTTCTAAATGTGTAAACAAAAATAATTCTGTGAATTCAAAATTGTACATTAATGATCTGGGTAGATGGCTAGATGAAGAAAAGTACTTTTAAAAGGTTGACATATTTTTGTTTGTTTTATCCCCATTTTCCCCAACCAAGAGCACCACTTCAAATATAGTGTACAAATGTTCCCATCTGTCAGCTGTACTTATGGATTTTGAAAATGCTGTACTCTATATGGTCTTGGTGGAAGCATAAGCTGTGGTACTCATACCATTAGATCTGGTTAAATGCAGGATTTAGGCTTGTTGGTATGTTTTTTTAAATTAAGTCAGCTGTAGTGTAAACTGGACAGTTTTAAGTTAACCTGTCTCATTTCAACAAACACTGAGCAATCTTAGTCTGAGTATAACATTTTATGTAGATGTAAAAATCTTAGATAAAATGTCTCCTTGCATCTGGAAAGTCCTTGCATAAAGGGGCAGTAAACTGGAATGTAATTAATTAATATAAAAATGCATATCTGCCAAAAGGGGACCTACCATTTGTGTATTGAGGATGAAACATTTCTGCATGGTTTTAAATATAGAATTTCTACAGCATTGTCAAATGATCATAAATACACAGCTGGTAAAAAAAAATGTTTTTATGGACCCCTGGCCCCACCATACAACTACTACCACACCGAAGTTACAATCTGAAATTGCACAAAGAAATAAAAAACATTTGCTAAGTAAGTCCTACCTCCTCTGGAAATGAAAGTGATCTGCTATCTGACTCAGGCACACACTGTACAAACAAAGTGCCAAGTCTGTCTCACACTGTGCATAGTGGTTTAGTGCACACTCAGAAATCCTGTCGAATGCTAATACTTTACTCCTTGTAATAACATTTCCCATGCTCAATTAGCACTATGCTGTAGTACCCACTGGTGGCTGCCAAAATGTTAAAAAAAAAATATATATTTATTTTTTAGTTCTTGCCTCATGGGGCCCCCCTGGCCCATTGGGCCCCTGACAGGAGTCACCCCTGTCACCCCCTGATGGCGGCCCTGCACGGGGAGTTCTAACATCAGACGGTAATAGGGAAAAGATTGCAGTCTCCTTTGGCTACTGCAGTGTGGGGCGACCTCCGTATCTGCTCTTTATTCAGGGCTAAGTGCAGAGGACTTCAATGTATCATCCTCTGTGCTCTATTGGTTAAATTTACTTTGAAACAGCTTTTAATTCATATTTATTCAGGCAATGCATATGTCAACATGTTTAAAAGCTGGTTTTCCATATGGATGATATGTATGTATGTATTGGGTACTTGTAAAGCGCAGCTAATCACCCATAAGGGTCTCAAGGCGCTGCTCATTTTATTGACCTCGGAAGGATGAAAGGCTGAGTGGACCTCGCCGGGGATCGAACCTGCAACCCTTGGGTTGCTACAGAGCTCAGCTATATATATATATCTGTCCGGATGATAGCTATCTGTCCGGCTTTAGTTATCTGAGCTATTTGTCCGGATGATAAAAAAATGTTTCTGTATAATATCCCTTTAAGGACACACAAGGCTGTACTACAGAATACTCAGGGCTTGAGCCCCTACTATCCCCCCATTCTCTAGACTCATAATCTCTTGTATATAATTCTATTCTGTACATATTAGCATAAATTGCCTCATTATATGTTCATGTGGTTTAAAGCTAAGCTACTTTGTTATCTTATGACACAAGTAAAGGCTCTGCACTATTTTTAAATACCTGTCACTTTCATGAGAAGGAATTAGGTGCTTAAAAATATCTATTCTAATATTGCCAGACGTATATCCTTCTGCAATGAAGGCAACACCAACACCTTATTTATGACTAGAGACTTAAAATACGTATTTAAAGCCATTATTATAAATAGCCAACACGTACACGCATTACTTCTAAGTTAACAATACATCTATTAATCAACTTGTTATATTTAAAATTCCCTGTTTAATATGACGATGAGACACACCAAAATGTTATTTTATCTCTTGCAATGCTCGTTTGTCCTTTTTGTTTTCAATGCATACCTTCTCATATTACAGTTTGTTTTAATATATACACATTCTGATTATAATCTCTCCAAAAGTTCTAACAATGTGGTTACAGTCTTTACAATATTGGCTCCCGATATCAAAGTTTTAATTTTAATTGGTCGATCATAAACATTTATACAAGTTTACCTAATGATGTTTCTACAAAATCCATTATTAAAGTCAATGATCATTTTTGTAGATAAACCATTTGATAAGATCCTCGAAAGGATTGTGACCAATTCCATTGTTGGCATGTTTCTTGAGTGATTGCAATCCCAAATGCCTTCTACAATAAACTACCCCAGCCACAAACTTAAAACCTTTCCAAAAACATGTTTCTGTTTGTTAAATTCATGTCATTGGGATCGTAATTTGTAATCCAAATGAAAATAACAAATCCAAAGGTTATTTGGCAATTCTAGGTAATATATTTGAGTTGTTTGGATCAACCTCTCTGTTTGTACAGTGTGTTGTGTTAATAATAATTAACATATATAAAGTTAACATCTTATATTCCAAAACCATTGATATGTGTGTTAAACTGCATTAAAGGGACATTCTGGTCAAAATTTAAATACACATAGATGAATTACATATTTGAATAGAAACATATTTGCAATATAGATGTATTGGCAAAAATGCTTTTAATAAAAGTTATCACTCGTTTAGTGTTAGCATTTTTCTCTGCACTTGCATGTGAGACATACCTAGATATATTTCCAGTGCACCAGCATTTTAAATGTTGCTGCTGCTCAGAGCACCAGTGGGGTTTGTATCATGTTAGTAATTAACAAATTGAGTCATTACCAGATGAAACAAGCACCCTAGGCTCTCTGAGCAAGTGTTGTGTTTAAAATTCTGGTGCACAGTGCATACTTAAAGGGACACTGAACCCAAATTTTTTCTTTCGAGATTCAGATAGAGCATGCAATTTTAAGCAACTTTCTAATTTACTCCTATTATCATTTTTTCTTCATTCTCTTGCTATCTTTATTTGAAAAAGAAGGCATCTAAGTTTTTTTTTTGGTTTAGAACTGTGGACAGCACTTTTTTATTGGTGGATTAATGTATCCACCAATCAGCAAGAACAACCCAGGTTGTTCACCAAAAATGGGCCGGCATCTAAACTTACATTCTTGCATTTCAAATAAAGATACCAAGAGAATGAAGAAAATGTGATAATTTGAGTAAATTGGAACGTTGCTTAAAATTGCATGCTCTATCTGAATTCCGAATGAAAATTTTTTTGGTTCAGTGTCCCTTTAAATACGCTTTTGAAACAGCTATAGCTTTTATTAGAAGCATTTTTGCTAATACATATATTTTACAAAAATGTTTTTATTCAAAACTGAAATGCATCCATGTGGATTCCAATTTTGGCTGGAATGTCCCTTTAAAGGGACAGCATACACTCATTTTCATATAACTGCATGTAATAAACACTACTATAAAGAATAAGATGCCCAGATACTGATATAAAAATCCAATATAAAACTGTTTAAAAACTTACTTAGAAGCTCTCAGTTTAGCTCTGCTGAAAAGGTAGCAGGAAAGCCCACTGCAAGTGGGAAATAAGACCCTCCCCCTTCTTTTGCATATGAAAAGACTCTTTACACAAACAGGAGCAAGCTGGAGAAGGTAGCTGACGGTATTCTCATAAAAAAAATGAAAAGATTGTGCCCAGGCGCCAGACAAACGGAGGCTAAGGTAGGTTAAAAATAAGTGATATTTAATACACAATAATTACAATAGGAGTTAAACAATATTAGCAAACGGCGGTGGATCCACGCATAAAATAACACAGAAATGCATAAAATTGACAATATAAAATAAATGTAAAACAGTTAGATAAAATCCTGCAACAATGGATAAAAATTCAAGAAAAGAACCAAAACAACAATAAAGGACAATGTGTATAAGTGCGTGTAAATGTCGGTGAAGAAGTCACAAAAAATCACAAAAAATGGCTTCAAAAAATAGTCCAAAAGAATAAGAAAAAAAACAGAAAAAATCCAAAAGTTGTCCACAAGTGATGTATGTGATATTAAGTGGTGTCAATCCTGTGGGGTAGTGTAGTGTACAAAAAATCCAAAAGAGTGAAATCCAAAAAGTTTGATGGTGGTGATAACTGCCCCCAGTGCTGTCGATACCAACAGGTGCTGGGCCAAACTGAAAAAGATACTGTGAGGGAAAACCTGTGGAAAAAAGGATAAAACAAATGTGTAGAATAATCAAAAATAAGTCCTCCAACTGAAATAAGGCTTACCACCATCAAACTTTTGGATTTCACTCTTTTGGATTTTTTGTACACTACACTACCCTACAGGATTGACACCACTTAATATCACATACATCACTTGTGGACAACTTTTGGATTTTTTCTGTTTTTTTTCTTATTCTTTTGGACTATTTTTTGAAGCCATTTTTTGTGACTTCTTCACCGACATTTAAACGCACTTATACACAACGTCCTTTATTGTTGTTTTGGTTCTTTTCTTGAATTTTTATCCATTGTTGCAGGATTTTATCTAACCGTTTTACATTTACAGGGAGTGCAGAATTATTAGGCAAATGAGTATTTTGACCACATCATCCTCTTTATGCATGTTGTCTTACTCCAAGCTGTATAGGCTCGAAAGCCTACTACCAATTAAGCATATTAGCTGATGTGCATCTCTGTAATGAGAAGGGGTGTGGTCTAATGACATCAACACCCTATATCAGGTGTGCATAATTATTAGGCAACTTCCTTTCCTTTGGTAAAATGGGTCAAAAGAAGGACTTGACAGGCTCAGAAAAGTCAAAAATAGTGAGATATCTTGCAGATGGATGCAGCACTCTTAAAATTGCAAAGCTTCTGAAGCGTGATCATCGAACAATCAAGCGTTTCATTCAAAATAGTCAACAGGGTCGCAAGAAGCGTGTGGAAAAACCAAGGCGCAAAATAACTGCCCATGAACTGAGAAAAGTCAAGCGTGCAGCTGCCAAGATGCCACTTGCCACCAGTTTGGCCATATTTCAGAGCTGCAACATCACTGGAGTGCCCAAAAGCACAAGGTGTGCAATACTCAGAGACATGGCCAAGGTAAGAAAGGCTGAAAGACGACCACCACTGAACAAGACACACAAGCTGAAACGTCAAGACTGGGCCAAGAAATATCTCAAGACTGATTTTTCTAAGGTTTTATGGACTGATGAAATGAGAGTGAGTCTTGATGGGCCAGATGGATGGGCCCGTGGCTGGATTGGTAAAGGGCAGAGAGCTCCAGTCCGACTCAGACGCCAGCAAGGTGGAGGTGGAGTACTGGTTTGGGCTGGTATCATCAAAGATGAGCTTGTGGGGCCTTTTCGGGTTGAGGATGGAGTCAAGCTCAACTCCCAGTCCTACTGCCAGTTTCTGGAAGACACCTTCTTCAAGCAGTGGTACAGGAAAAAGTCTGCATCCTTCAAGAAAAACATGATTTTCATGCAGGACAATGCTCCATCACACGCGTCCAAGTACTCCACAGCGTGGCTGGCAAGAAAGGGTATAAAAGAAGAAAATCTAATGACATGGCCTCCTTGTTCACCTGATCTGAACCCCATTGAGAACCTGTGGTCCATCATCAAATGTGAGATTTACAAGGAGGGAAAACAGTACACCTCTCTGAACAGTGTCTGGGAGGCTGTGGTTGCTGCTGCACGCAATGTTGATGGTGAACAGATCAAAACACTGACAGAATCCATGGATGGCAGGCTTTTGAGTGTCCTTGCAAAGAAAGGTGGCTATATTGATCACTGATTTGTTTTTGTTTTGTTTTTGAATGTCAGAAATGTATATTTGTGAATGTTGAGATGTTATATTGGTTTCACTGGTAAAAATAAATAATTGAAATGGGTATATATTTGTTTTTTGTTAAGTTGCCTAATAATTATGCACAGTAATAGTCACCTGCACACACAGATATCCCCCTAAAATAGCTAAAACTAAAAACAAACTAAAAACTACTTCCAAAAATATTCAGCTTTGATATTAATGAGTTTTTTGGGTTCATTGAGAACATGGTTGTTGTTCAATAATAAAATTAATCCTCAAAAATACAACTTGCCTAATAATTCTGCACTCCCTGTATTTTATATTGTCAATTTTATGCATTTCTGTGTTATTTTATGCGTGGATCCACCGCCGTTTGCTAATATTGTTTAACTCCTATTGTAATTATTGTGTATTAAATATCACTTATTTTTAACCTACCTTAGCCTCCGTTTGTCTGGCGCCTGGGCACACTCTTTTCATTTGACTTTTCTAAGGTGATAGCTAGGTATCACCACCCTGGGCATTTAAGGTTCAGATGGCGCTGGGGTATACTTCTGTTTACAGTTGGTATTCTCATAAAACTTTGGGGCTTGGTTAGAAGTCTGAAAATCAGAGCAATGCTATTTAAAAATAAGCAAAACTGGGGGGCGGAGCTGGCCGTAGCTAAGATGGCTGCATAACACTGAGGTTCCGGAGACCAGCTCCACATATGTTGCCTACATAAGCTTTTAAAAGTTCTACAGCAGCAAGCAGAATAGAGCACTAACATGTCCTAAAACTGAGGCATCTAAATATTATAGCTGAAACGACCTGCACCTTAGATATCGGGAGGAAAAGCGCCGGATTACAGATGGCTCCACAATGCATACGCACACAGAAAATCTAACTCCTACACAAAGCGCTAGTAGGCCTGAGAAATCAGACGGAGCGGAACGTCGCAATACCTGGTAAGCATGGTAAAATATTGCTACTCAATCAGCACTCCTATATCGTAGCACAAGCTCTAAAAGAACACTCAGACAAACAGTGCATAAAATAGAGGCATAATAGAACTGCCAACAGCCGACTTCACACTATAACGAAGTGCTATTTGTTTACCCTTACCGCTGGTGAGAAAAGCCTAAAATAGAGGGAGGCACATACCATTAAGCAAACAGTGAGATCCGGGTTGGATCGCGACCTTGAATTTTACTGCAAGCTTGCTCAATAGAGGCCAGGAGAGAGGAAAAAAGAAGGCACTACGTAGAGAGGCCTGCACATAAATTGAGGGCCTAGAAACAGAAAATAAAGGCTGCAGTTACGATCAGTATCACTGGCATTGGTGATAAGCAGAGATAAACCATCTGAAAATATTTACTGATAGAAAGTCCATGCTGGGGCTATATTTAGCTATCTATAGATCTTAGTTGGCATTCAGGTTTGGAAGCAGGAAATAAAGTACAGAGGCTGACCGCATAAAGACTGCCAAGACAGAGTAATAAATAAAAGACCTGGATTTCCCTTTGTAATTGGAGTTGTGAAAACAGTACAGAAGTGCAACAAACTAAGGGCCAAAGTACATCATGAATACTAAAAGACTGCCAAAGTCCACTAAAACACATAAATCATCAGGCCAAAAAGATAACCCAGTAGATCAGTTCTTCTCTCCTACAGGATTAAAGCCTAGAATGAGTGAAGAAGCAGGCGCTCCACTAAAGCATAGGGAACCTGCACTGCAATAAAATATGAGTTATTCAGAAGAGAGTACACCTGTACCAAATGCACTCCTTTCCACGCTAGCATCTAAACAAGACATAGCAGATATCATCCGCTCCTGTATACGGGAAGAAATAGCAGAGATCAAACAAGATCTCCACACTGTAGGCAATAGAGTAGAGGCGTTGGAAGAATTTACTGATCATCTACAAGATGAAGTTAACACTATACAAGACACAACTACACATCATACATCTATGGTGGCCGAATTATACAATAAAATAGAAGACCTTGAGAACCGGAGTCACAGGAAGAACCTCAGAATAAGAGGTGTACCTGAGTCTGTACTCCCCAAAGACTTCCCAATTTATCTACCTGCTCTTTTCGCTCACCTGAGGAATAATACACCAACTACTGACATCCCCTGGGTTAGAGCGCATAGGGCACTCAGGCCGAAACCACCTGATACAGCACCCCCAAGGGACATCATCATGAAGTTTAAGGAATTCATGGTAAAGGAAGAAATTCTAAATCTCTCCCGTAAAAGCCAACCAGTGAAATTCAGAGGGGTAGTACTCCAATTCTTTCAAGATTTATCACAGCGGACATTGCAGAGGAGAAGAGAGCTGGCACCTCTCACATCCCTACTACGCCAGAAATAAATCCTTTACAGATGGGGATTTCCCTTTCATCTTTACGTATTGCACGGCAATAGGAAAATTTCCTGCAGAAGCATAGCGGACACTGGAGATTTTTGTTCAGCATTGGAAATAGAGCCTCCAAGAATCTCGGATGCTGACGAACTTCAAGAACCACCAAAGAAGAAATCAACACGAGTGGACCCTAATCAATGGCACAAAGTAGCTACCAAGTCGGGAGGACAGACACTTGCTAGGATTTCCCGCTCTCCATTAAGAGACACTGATTAAACTAAAGAACTGATGAGTAGACTCTTAATAATTTAAAACAAAGGGCATGTAAAGTTACAGGTTCCTGAGATGTGGAGAGCGAGATGTGGTAATGTATTAACACAGATCATTACACTATGTCGAATATTACGAGTTAAGATCAGTTATATGTTGTTAATATAAGTTTATAGACTAGTTATATAGCAGTATTGATTAAGGGTCTAGGATGTTATATCAGGCATAGACTGTAGAACAGGTTTATCGTAACAAATGAGATAGATAGGCAATAGTTAGACTTAGACACAAACTTATGTAATGGAGTTGGTTACTACCTCCTCTTCATTTCTTACCGTCATATGACTCTATGAATTCAAAAAGACATACCGTTAGGGTATCAAATATACAATTCATTTCAATTTTGTTCATTTTTTATTTCCATGTTTTTTGTGTTATTGGTTAATATCTGGAAAGCAGGCATACAGATGTGCGAGGAAAGTTACACGGTTACACAATCTATTCCAAAGAGCAACAGATGCTGGTCTCAACACCATGTTATAAATATTTTAGGAAAGAATGGCTTCTAAAGACAAGGTTATAGTTCTGTTAAGTCAGAACACTAAAGGCCTAAATTCCCCGCAGAAACGCTCCATAGCACTTCAAGACCTGCGTAGGAAAAAGGGAGATATCCTCTTCCTGCAGGAGACACACTTTCTAAAAAATAGAGAACCCAAATACTTAGGATCTCACTACACACAACACTTTCACAGCTCATACGATCACAAACGAAATGGTGTAAGCATCCTTATAAGTAAACATATATCCTTTACTCACATTCAAACCCACACGGATGCAGAGGGCAGATTTGTATGCGTATTTGGCTTCCTGTACGGGAACCCCGGTGACATTAGTAAATCTATATGCCCCAAATTCAAAACAGCTACCCTTCTTTAAAAAGTATTTTACTCAAATCCTAGACCATACTAAAGGCGCCCTCTACATAGGAGGGGATCTAAATGTTCCCATACAGCCAGATTTAGATACCACAAACCCTAAGCCCTCTATATCCAAGAGTACCGTCAAACAGTTATGGAAACTAATGCGATACCAAACATTGTTTGATATATGGAGATTTAAACATCCTACGCAAAAAGACTACACCTTCTTCTCTTCCCCACATCGATCTTATAGTAGAATTGATTACCACATAACTAATCAAAAAGGTTTGTCTAGTGTGCTATCATCTAGACTTTCACACACCGTGTGGTCAGACCACTCTGCGGTACTCACACATCTTAAATGGCCCTCTGCACCAAAAAGTGCTTTTACATGGAAGCTAGATGAGAGTCTATTAGATTCTCCTGCCTTTAAATCTAGGATTGAGAAATTACTCCCGGAGTATTTCCATTTTAACACTCTTCCTGAAACGGACTCCTTTACAGTTTGGTAAGCCCACAAGTGCTTTATTAGAGGCGAGTTTATTAGGCAACAGGCATACATTAGAAAGAGAGCGCGTATACAATACCAGCAGTCGACACAATTATTATCTAAACTAGAATACGCACATAAACAAAATCCCTTAGATACTCAGGTCTTAGACGACTTGGTAAAAGCTAGGAAGGCGGTTTAAGACCAATTACTAAAGGAAGCCAACACATTAGCGTTAAAAACCAAACAAAAATTCTATTTTGAAAACAATAGATCTGGGAAATATTTGGCTCGGGCCCTCAAATTAAGAAAGCTAAAAACCTTTATTCATGAAATAAAAACACCCACAAAAGAAAAGGTAAACACCACACCAGAAATTTTATCTCAATTTCTGACATACTACGCTGTACAGAGGATAGTGTTAAAACCTATTTATCAAGTACCCCCTTACCCCAATTATCTGAGACTCAAGCAGACGAATTAGAAGTCCCTATATCAGCAACAGAAATCTTAATGACCCTTAAACAAATGCCCACCGGAAAAAGCCCAGGTCCTGACGGATTTACGTTCCAATACTATAAGAAATTTGCCCCTATCCTGGTCCCGCATTTATGCTCACTTTTCAACAAAACAGATTGGCAGCACCCTTTCCCTTCCGCAATGTTGGAAGCCCACATTTCCGTAATTCCAAAACCCGGAAAACAAGCTGACGATCCGGCCAACTTTCGTCCCATCTCATTATTGAATGTGGACATTAAATTATATGCAAAAATCATAGCCACTAGACTCAATAGATTCCTTCCACAACTCATACACCTCAATCAGGTGGGCTTTGTACCCCATAGGGAGGCTAGGGATAATACCATCAAGGTAATAAATTTGTTAGAATATACCCAAACTCATGATACCCCCTCAATCTTTTTAGGTATCAACGCCGAAAAGGCCTTCGATAGGTTGGACTGGCTATTTTTAAAATCCACATTAGCTAGATTTGGCATTGGCGAGAAGCTCATAGGAAAAATTTTCGCTTTATATCACGCCCCAAAAGCCCGGATCAAATTAAACTACTCTTTGTCAGATTCTTTCCCAATTTATAACGGCACGAGGCAGGGATGTCCTCTCTCACCCTTACTTTTTGTAATGGCTATGGAGGTGTTAGCGGCTAGGGTAAGAAATAATAAGGAGATACAAGGGATTCAAATAGGAGACACACAATATAAGACAACATTGTACGCTGATGATGTCCTTTTCACTTTGACCTCCCCACAGCAGTCTCTCCCGCCACTCATGTTAGAAATCAAAGCTTATAGCATCTTGTCAAACTATAAAATAAATGTATCCAAATCAGAATTCATGGGAGTGGGGTTAACCGAGCAAACAAGTAGTCAAATTAAAACGCAGTATCAGTTTACTCAGAAACATAATTCAATAAAATACTTGGGGATTCAGATAGTAAAATCATTCGACTCACTATTTTCGCTGAACTATCAAAATCTCATTGAAACGGTCCAAAGGGACTTGAAGGCATGGCAAAACAAACATCTATCTTGGTTAGGAAGGATACATGCCTTCAAAATGAGTATTCTTCCCCGATTTCTTTTTTTATTTCAGACAGTACCAATCCAACTACCCTTACACTACATACGTACAGCACAAGCAGTAGCAAACGCATTCATTTGGGCACAAAAAAAAACTAGAATAGCTAAACCTATATTATACAGGAGTAGGGATAGAGGGGGATTGGGAGTCCCCAATTTAGACTTTTATAAGCAGGCGGCACAATTGGCCAGAATAGTAGACTGGAGCAATGTACAAAATAAAGAATGGGTGAAATTAGAACATGATATAGCCAATACAAACAGTTTAGGGGCAATATGCTGGACACGCAAACAATATAGGAATATATTAACACCTGCCCCTACACTAATCAGAGATACTTTGGCCACTTGGGAAGTCTTTACCAAACCACGATATGGTATTTCTACAATCCCTTCACCACTCACTCCCATACTACATAACACAGAATTTCCCGCTTACCAACACAACTGGGCGAATAGCTCACACAACATATTAGCAGGTTTACCATGCTACTCGGTTATAGAGCAAGGAACCATTTTATCAAAAGCATCATTAGCAGATAAGGGTATTCCTTTTTTTCACAGGTGGTATGAATATCTCCAACTCTCGCATTTTATTACTCACAATAAAGATAAACCTAACCTAATTAGAGACCTTACTCCCTTTGAACTTCTATGCTGGTCAACTACCTCTATGAAGGGCTCGCTATCAGCCATATATAAGATTTTAGCAGACATTCATTCCAAGAACCCTCCCTCATATACTAAAACCTGGGAGTTAGAAATGTGCACTAATATAGCGACGGAAACTTAGGACACGATTTTCCAGCAGATGGGTAAAGCACCTTCCTCAGTGAGCATCACTGAAACCAATATGAAGCTCTTGGGAAGATGGTATCTTCACCCTAGTAGGTTAGCAAACATTTATAAACAAGCGGACCCTCTCTGTTGGAGAGATTGTAAACAGGTAGGCACACTTTTTCATATCTGGTGGGAGTGCCCCATACTGCGACCCTTCTGGCAGAGTGTACACAAGGAGATGCAAAATGTTCTCTCCCATGAGATTCCATTCGATCCTCTAATCTTTTTGTGTAACAGGCCACCAGGGATTAAATGTAAATATATATCTACATTATTATATATTATGCTTAGTAGCGCCAAACAACTGATCCCACGATTATGGAAGCAACAAGTGGTACCTTCAATGATGGGTTGGAAACAAAATGTGACTACCCTCCTATCCCTGGAGAAATACCACTATCAAAAAACTACAGGCTAGACTTTTACTGTGCTCTGCTCCTTTATTGGGAAACATGTCTATTCAGCAAGCACACCTCAAGTGTCGTTAGATAGTAAACCCACCTCACATAGAAACACCTGAAATGTGAAGGCCAGCTCTGTAAGGCTCCAAAGCTCTGATCTCACACAGTTTACTAAAACCTATAACATGGCTGTTCCAGATAAATTGTGTTGTTATGATATGGTTAGTTCTGATAATTGTTTTCCTGTTTTTGTTTGATTTTTCTGTTGGTTTTGAAAAGAAAAAAGAAAATTATTATAAGCTTTACAAGACGGACTTTCTCAAAGGATAAGGTGATTCCTAATACCTTGGGAATCATATAATGATGTTAATTTATGTACCATTATTGTGTTTGTCATGAGAAACTTGTATGATTATATTTATATATCAATAAAGCTTTTAAAAAAAAATAAAAAAAAAAATAAAAAAAAATATACATTTAAAAAAACAAAAAAACTTTATGGGCTATATAAATAGACCATCTACAAAACATTTATGCAAAGAAAAAATGAGTGTATAATGTCCCTTTAATGTCATTTGAATTTGGGCATGATGTTTATACTGTGAATGTTTGCTCAATGGAGTTTTTTTTATTGATATTACTGTAAAAGTAAATATTTAATTATGATTTTTCAATCATTGATATAGAAGAAAGCGTTGTCTGATTTTTAAAGATATTTATTTTCAATCAAGAAGAAACAAGAAGACCAGTGCTGGAAATGATTTTCGCATGGAAGAAAGTGTCTGCAACTTATATCATCTTCCTTTATAGGTTTTTTAATCCTGAAAACGCAAAGTTAAGTTGTTTACACCATTGAAAGAAAATAGTTGCTCACTGTATGAGCGGTGTTTGTCTTTGCTGAATAACAGCAATTTTAAAAAAGAAATCTACTGTAAGCTTTTTTAAAAATAAATAAATAAATAAAGCAGTCATAATATTTTATATTACTGTAACCAGAATGCAACACAAGATTCTTCATACTGAAATCTAAAACTATGTAGACTATATATTCACATGTACATCCAAAATGGCGTTGGTGGCTATTTTCAGTGTGAATTGCAAATGTGCAAAATAATTGTTTCAGTCCAAAATGTCTTGAAAGTCCCTTCAGCTGCTGAACTTGGTAAGTGAAAAACATTACAGAAAAATGTGTTGAAAAGTATAAAGAAATTAGAATGTGATCTCCTTCATTCAAGGGGAGTGTCCCAAGTTATTTATAGGGCATTTTTCATGAGCTGATAATGTATTTCGAGTCAGAGAAACAGTGATTGTTATTGTCTAAAACTCAAAAAGTGCCTTTTTGCAGCCAAAAAAGATAATAGAATGTGATTAACCCCAAATGCAAGTTTGTAATGGCGGCGCTTCACTCTTCAGGTGTCACTGAAGTCAGTAATCGTAAGATAAAACCAATCACAGCATAGTCTATATCCCTAATTCACACTAAATAGAAAGTACTCACAAGGAAATGTGTTTGAAAACGACGTTTAATAAATCTTCAACAGCTACAATCCTCAAAGTGGGTATATTTTAAAAAGTTTAATAAAAAGACATAAGCAGCTTCAGTTTAAAATGCTCCACGCGTATCAGCAGATATAGGGGCAAATTTATCATCGATCTGTCCAACGGATCATGTCCAACAGATATCGATGAATGCCGGCATTTATCATTGCACAAGCAGTTCTTGTGAACTGCTTGTGCAATGCCAGCCCTGCAGATTTGCGGCCAATCGGCCACTAGCAGGGGGTGTCAATCAGGCTGATCGTATAGGATCGGGCGGATTGATGTCCGCAGCCTCAGAGCAGGCGGACCAGTTATGGAGCAGCGGTATTAAGACCACTGCTTCATAATTGCTGTTTTCTGCGAGCTTAACGGCTCATGCGGAAACAGGGGCATCAAGCCTTTTTCAAGGGCAATTTTTATACATTGATTGCTCTTGAAAAAGAGAGCATATCTGCTGATACGCATGTAGCTTATTAAACTGAATCTGCTTATGTGTTTTTATTAAACTTACATGTATTGACAAAAATGCTTCTAGTAAAAGTTGCCACTGTTTTAGTAATATCATTTTTCTCTGCACGTGCATGTGAAGCATAGCTAGATATTCTCAGTGCACCAGCATTTTAAATATTGCAGCTGGTCAAAGAGCCAGTGGGGTTTATATCATGTCAGCAATTAACAAATTGAGTCATTACCAGATGGTACAAGTACCTTAGGGAAAAAAAGAAAGAAAGGAGTGGATTTTTTTCTTTACATAAAAGAACTGTAGGTTAACTACCAGTTATCTGATACGTGTGCTCTTTTCTAATCACCCAGGTGTGTAATTACCTGTGGTTTACAGTGAACAAGCAAAAGAGAAGGATGTAGATCTTGAAACAGCTGCTTGGGCTTTGCACAAGGAAACAAGGTTCAGGCTGCACTATAAAAATATAAATGGCTGTTTGAATTTTGCTAGAAAATGAAATAAGGAAACTATAGAAAAATATTAAAATGAAATGTGAAATAAAATACCCTACAGGTCCCTGTTCTGTTCCAGATTCACTGGGTTCACTATACAGGAATGACTGCATATAAAATTGTTTAAAAGGACATGATATTCAAAATAAAAATATTGGATTTTCTGGTTGTGAATAAGCCACCTATTTTCTTTGTGAATAGTCCTTGTAAATCAGTAAGCAGTAGAGTCAGTCACATGCAGAAAGAGGAGCGCTCTACCAGGAACCAACAACAGCTCAGTAGCTTGTTCTATGGCGAGTTGCCACCTAAGATCAGCCTCTTATAGCTCAATTGTGCTTTTCACACAACTTTCAAGAAGTATATTAGTCTGGTCCAACCTAACAAGGTCAGTCCAGCCCCAAAATAGAGTAGCACAGAAGCATAACTTTGACTTTTTAACCCCTTCGCACAATAAAAAATGGTTTAAATAGAGAAATTTAGTTTTGCAGTAGACTGTCCCTTTAATAATAATAATTATGTAGTTACATATTAAAAAATACACTTACATATAATTTGATGCATTTTAACATATATAACTTTTCTATATCTTTACCTGATCATGCAGTTATGTACACCGCACATTTCTGTCTAAAATTGGAGCTGTTATGATTCTGTTCATTTTGTAATGTTGCTTTCATTTCAATAAAGGTTATTAAAAAAAAAAAACTTTAGCCGGGTATCTACTTCTTGCATTGTTGTCTAAGAATCCTACTGTATTTTGTTATTTATCTGCATTATAAGAACCCTAATAACAAAACTGTGCCATTGTGTACGTCCTACATAGCATAGAATCACCGTAGAAAGCATACCAATGCAGTTATATCAACATTGTTTTTAAGCTTTAAAACGGATAGTGTGTAATTTCAGATTTAGCAGTGAAGTGAATAATTAGTTACTCATTTTTAATCAACACATTTACGCAAAATACAACTGGTCTATTGTGACTCTGAAACGTGTGTCACAGGTGAGGGTGTCAAATTAAGCTCTTGAGAATTTAAAGGTTAGAAACGGAATGAAAGTAATTTTTTTGTTTGCATCTTACAAGAGGGACATTTAAAATGTAGTATAGGGTTTTGTGTTTTGAAGAAAGGAGGTCAGCTGCCACCTCACAAACTAGTTGTGCACGTCCTGTAAATTACTTTAAAATGATTTATTGCATGTAGGTTATTTAAAATACTTTATAGTTTTCTTTGTTTGTTTTTTGAAACGTATCACTGTCCATCAATAAAGCATGGGGAACAGGGTTAGCCTTAGCATTTGCAGGGCCTTGGACAAGACAAATTTGTGGGACCCCACAACCCAGTGCTCTTATTGACCTCCCTCATGTATGCCCTGCCCCCTTGATGGCCCACCCCGTCCCAACGGGACAGTATATATTATACCTCCTGATGTGTGTGTGTGTATATATATATATATATATATATATATATATGTGTAAAACAAAGGAAGAATAGCAATTCCTGTCCAGCACAATGATGACATGATGTGATTATTATTGGAGCTGGAAAAAGAAGCCCCACAGCCTTAGGGGTGAAACGCGTGTAGCTGGCAAAAGTGTTTGCAGGAGAAACCAAGGATGAAAAATATTAGCCATCAAGTTCTGGTGGAGGTCTCGTACTCATAATTTACCATACACAATCATAGGCGACATCACGGAAGGGAGAAGAGCACACCAGGCTGTTGACTACTGCCTATTTTGGAGATAATAGGTACACCTGGGAGGTGTGGATCCGCATCAGTGGAACTCCCGTTAGACCGCAAGTATAACCGCTACGGCGGACACCATATACAGCACCAAGCGGTTTTGAGTATAATGTGTCATGAATTTTACCTTGATTGTGGGAGTACCATGAGAACTGTATTTACTATTAAGTGACTGCCTGAACTCAGTATTGAGTGTATTTGCGAAAAGTAAAGGGCGACTGCTTTATTATCCAGACACACTCCAGCCTTCTACCTTCAAATGGTGGTTTTGCTATATACTTCAAAGGATAACAACTCCTCTGTCCTAGTACCGAATGTTACCCATTTATTGTGCCTTCAACAAAATTGGGGACTATTTTCTTGTTTTTTATTATGTTTTTTTGAGAGCTCTCTTTTATAATTTTCCTTTTATTATTGATTTTGCATAGTGCACTATGATAGGAGTAGAATTGTTACTACATTTTGTTGTTATATTATACCTTTCGTCTGCTCCATTAAACACTTTATTATTGCTCCCCTTCTAATTGTGGAATTTTATAGTAGTTACATTATATAATAATATTTTGCCTTGTTGTGGGTTTTTGACCTAGGTAGATATGTACAATTCATTTTATAGGGATTAGTTGTGCTGGACAGGAATTGCTATTCTTCCTTTGTTTTACATAATTTTTATCAACACTTCCTCCTGCACCTCTGGTCTGTTCTAATTCAAAATACAGGCCATAGTCACTAGCCCTTTAAATGGGAAATACAGGCATTTGCTGACACACACCCCATACTAATATATATATATATATATATATATATATATATATATATATATATATATATATATATATAATGGCAATTGTGTGTGTTTGAATATATATATATAATGGTGATTATGTGTGCCTGTGTGTGTAAATATCTATAATGGTGATTGTGTGTATGTATGTGTGTAACTATATATATATATATATATATATATATATATATATATATATATATATATATATATATATATATATATATATATATATATATATATATATATATATATATATATATATAATAGTAATTGTGTGTGTATCTGTGTCTGTAAATATATATAATGGTGATTGTGTGTGTGCCTGTGTGTGTAAATATATATAATGGTGATTGTGTGTGTGTGTCTATAAATATATATAATGGTGATTGTGTGTGTGCCTGTGTGTGTAAATATATATATAATAGTGATTGTGTGTGTGTCAATATATATAATGGTGATTGTGTGTGAGCCTGTGTGTGTAAATATATATAATGGTGATTGTGTGTGAGCCTGTGTGTGTAAATATATATATAATGGTGATTGTGTGTGTGTGTAAATATATATAATGGTGATTGTGTGTATGTATGTGTGTAAATATATACATAATAGTGTTTGTGTTGTGCCTGAGTGTGTAAATATATATATATATATATATAATGGTGATTGTGTGTAAGTATGTGTGTAAATATATATATAATAGTGATTGTGAGTGTGCCTGTGTGTGTAAATATATATAATAGTGATTGTGTGTGTGTGTGTAAATATATATAATGGTGATTGTGTGTGTGTGTGTAAATATATATAATGGTGATTGTGTGTAAATATATATAATAGTAATTGTGTGTGTAAATATATAAAATGGTGATTGTGTGTGTGTGTAAATATATATAATAGTGATTGTGTGTGTGTGTAAATATATATAATGGTGATTGTGTGTGTGTGTGTGTAAATATATATATAATGGTGATTGTGTGTGTGTGTGTAAATATATATATAATGGTGATTGTGTGTAAGTATGTGTGTAAATATATATATAATAGTGATTGTGAGTGTGCCTGTGTGTGTAAATATATATAATAGTGATTGTGTGTGTGTGTGTAAATATATATATAATGGTGATTGTGTGTGTGTGTGTAAATATATATATAATGGTGATTGTGTGTAAATATATATAATAGTAATTGTGTGTGTAAATATTTAATGGTGATTGTGTGTGTGTGTGTAAATATATATAATGGTGATTGTATGTGTGTGTGTAAAAAATATATAAAATGGTGAATGTGTGTGAGCCTGTGTGTGTAAGTATATATATTAGTGATTGTATGTGTGTGTAAATATATATTATGGTAATTGCGTGTGTGTAAATACATATAATGGTGTTTGTGTGTGTAAATGTTTATAATATCTGTGTATGTAATCTGCTACTAGTCTAAGGAGGCATATTCACAAAATGTGCATGGTCTCTTTAAAACCTGACATTGTAATAGGAAGGCAGTATATAATGGCAAACAAAACTTACACTAATGCCAGAGCTCACGTTCTCACTCAGATGTGAAAAAGCATAGAATTCTTGGTTTCAGCTGTCTTATAATAGAGATTTGAAACATAAATTATGTTCACTACACACAAACACAGCCTTACCCAGAAGCCCTAAATTTAACAACTGATATAGTTCACATTTCATTGTGGGGCTCACAGAACGTCAGTTTAAATTTTCATGAAAAGACAGCTGAAACCAAGAATTTCCCCACTTTTTCAGCAGGTGAGAACTTAAAGGGCCATAATACCCAAATGTTTAAACACTTGAAAGTGATGCAGCATAGCTGTAAAAAGCTGATTAGAAAATATCACCTGAACATCTCTATGTAAAAAAGAAAGATATTTTACCTCAAAAGTTCCTCAGTAGCCACCTCCCATTGTAAAGGATTTGTAAGCAGCATTTTAGTGTGTTTGTCCTGGGACATCTGAAGGGATGAGCATCGTGCACTCTCATAGTATTTCACCAATCAGGTAAAGGAAGCTTACTATGAAATCTCATGAGAGTTAAGTCAAATCTCATGAGATCACAGTAAGAGTTCATGACCTCAGCACTGCTGATGCTGATTGGCTGCTGTTCATTTCTTCATTTTTTTTTATTTTTACCTGCAGCTGGGAGCAGCTGAGTATAACTTTTTACACAGAACTTACTCTGCTCAGCTGAGGAGATTGTGAGGTAAAATATCTTCCTTTTTTACATAGAGATGCTCAGGTGATATTTTCCTGTCAGCTTTTTACAGCTATACTGCATCAGTTTCAAGTGATTTAGCATATGAGTATTATGTCCCTTTAAACTCCAGCATGAACATATATATTGGGGGGGGGGTTGTGTTTTTTTTTTTGTTATTTAATGACCCTAATTAATTTTCTTTTAAAAAATATATGACGTATAAATAAATCCTTAGCTTACACGCAAGTGGTTAAAGGGACAGTCTACACCATAATTGTTATTGTTTTAAAAGATAGATAATCCCTTTTTTACCCATTCCCCAGTTTTGCATAACCAACACAGTTATATTAATGTATTTTTTACCTCTGTGATTATCTTGTATCTAAGCCTCTGCAAACTGCCCCTTTATTTCAGTTCTTTTGACAGACTTTCAGTTTTGCCAATCAGTGATAGCTCCCAGGTAACTTCAAGTGCACGAGCACAGTGTTATCTATATGAAAAACATGAACTAACACCCTCTAGTGGTGAATAACCTGTTAAAATGGATTCTTAAGAGGCGGCCTTCAAGGTCTAAGAAATTAGCATATGAACCTCCTAGGTTAAGCTTTCAACTAAGAATACCAAGAGAACAAAGCAAAATTGGTGATAAAAGTAAATTGGAAAATTGTTTAATATTACATGCCCTATCTGAATCATGAAAGTTTGTTTTGACTAGACTGTCCCTTTAAGGTTAGTAAAACCCAAATAATTCTACATAAAAAGGCACACAACCACAAGAGACTTCTCTACCTGAAAAAAATAGTTTTCCAAGTTTTGTTCATTTCTGTATGAGATCCAACACATAACTATTAAAAAAAGAAAACTATGTACTGCCTAGAGTGTGTTTTGAACCTGTGAATGTCAACATTGGAATGAGCTACTCCCCCTTCTGAGCTATCTGGAAGCTTGCTATGTAATTTAGTAGTTTTACTTTTCATAGCAACATTTTTTACTTAAAGGGACATTAAACACTAAATACATAATTGCTTGAATGATGCATTCAGAGCAAAGATTAGACTGAGAAAACGGTGTACATGTATTTTTAAAAATTATATTAGTTGTTTAAATATTGAAAAAGTGAGGGTAAGTTTAATGTCCATAAAAACAGTGGGCGCGGCCATATTGTAACTTAGATTACCTTTTCTGCTAAGGCCAAATAAGAATGGTTATAAATGGCTTACTAGAGTGTTAAACCAATGGCTGTGTAGAATATAGTTGTGTCTACACTTCCATGTTTAACATGAACTGGAAAGCCCACAATATTCAGAATTAAATAAAAAAAAAAAAAAAAAAAATGAAAGTATATTGTAAAGTTGTTTTACTACATGTAATTAAACAATTTATATTAATATCTTGAAGTGTTTAATGTCCCTTTAAGTTCATTGGTAGACCATCCTAGATACAAGTTAAATATGCTTACAAGCAAAATCTCTAGTTTACATGTGCATTAATTATACTTCTTACTAATTAAAACAAAACAAAAAAGTTGTTAACTATAAATATTTACTTCTTTTATCAATTGTACATTGTTTTCTTTGTACCCTTTGTTGAAAAACATACATGGGTAGGCTCAAAACCAGTAATGAACTGCTGGGAGCTGGCTGGTGATTGGTGGCTACACACGTCTCTTGTCATTTGTTCACCAGACGTGTACAGCTAGCTCCCAGTAATGCATTGCTTTTCCTTCAAAAATGGATACAAATTAAAATAAAGCAAATTTGATAAAAGAAAAAAATTGGACACTATTATCTTAATCAGGAAAGAAACATTTTATGTTTTATGTTCCTTAAATTTAATCTGCTGTCCCACTGCCCTACTGCTACCTTAAAGATGACCCCCCCTAGTAAATAACAGCTGTTTATTAACAAATTCCAAATGACCCCATGAACAACAAATATCAGAAGATGAACTATTCATCTGTGCACATCTCTAGTATATTGTATCACCCCTATCCTGTTTTAGCTACAGCCCCAACAGGAATCACACAGGGGAATGTCATGTTTAACACTAGCGATACTGTAATGCTATAGATTTAACCCCAGAAAAATGGTTAATCAAATAGTTAAAGTCCCACAAAGCACTGTTGGTCCCAAGCGGAAAAAGCCCCACTGATCCAATCAGCAGCGTTAAAGGGACATGAAACCCAATTTTTTTCTTTCATGATTCAGAAAGAGCATGTGATTCTAAACAACTTTCCAATTTACTTCTATTATTTAATTTGCTTCATTCTCTTGTTATTCTTTGCTGTAAATGTCTATCTAGTTAAGCTCAGGAGCAGCAGAGAACCTAGGTTCTAGTTGCTGATTGGTGCCTGCAGATATATACCGCTTGTCATTGGCTCACCCATGTGTTCAGTTAGAAACAAGTAATGCATTGTTGCTACTTCAACAAATGATACCAAGAGAATGAAACAAATTTAATAATTGAAGTAGACTGGAAAATTGTATGTTCTACCTAAATCATAAAAGAAAAAAATTGCCTTTCATGTCCCTTTAACGGGTTTCTGTAACTAGCACCGCTGATTGAATCAGCGGAAGGTTCTGTTCAGAAACAGTATGTATTTAACCCTTTTTAAACCCTGGTTTAAATCACATGATCTAATGGATAAAAATGACATGCAGGCACTACAGATGTTTTGGAACTACATTTCCCATGATGCTCAGACAGCCTAAAGAGTGCCTCAGTATCATGGTTTCTGACCCCTGCTCTAACTCATTATGCCATTTAACTCTATAAGGGCCCTTTATTCTCTTTGCAGGGGTTAAAACATAGTTATATGCAGTCAATTGTACAATAACTTTTTTTTTAAGACAAGCACATTTTAACTGCACAACATAAAATGCTCCACTTCCCTAGAGAATGTAATTTTTACACTGGTTTCCATTTCTAACTATGGGGTCAATGTCATTCAGAAAAGCCTATCAATAGGGATCTGCATTCTGATCCTTAGTGAAGATCCGAATTCGGAAGTAAGCAGCAGCTCGTGCCCTTCGGATATTATGGTAGCAGGATTGATTTCTGTAAAATATCCCCACACTAACATCTAAGCAAATCCAGATCTTAGAGTGGGGATCTCTTCCAAGAATCAATCCGGATACGTAAATATCCGAAGGGCACAAGTCGCTGCTTACTTCCGAATTCAGATCTTCACAAAGGATCCAAAAGCGCATCCCTACGTATCAAATCCACAATGACTTTAACAATGAATTATACAAAATAAAATCATTAGATGAACTTAAAACTCCTACAAACAAGATTAAACACATAGATAAAGCCCATCTCTGGAGCCACAGCATATTGCAGAGCCTTGGCAAGACAAGACTAGCGAACCATGTAGGAGAGGCATACTGACATAGCAGCCAATTTACCTACAATGTCTAATGAATTAGAGCATTTTATTTTTGCAATAGAATATCCATTTAAAGGACCAGTTGATACAGTAAAAGGGCAAAGAAAGAAAATGCTCTATCTAATTTCATTATAACACTATTGCTTACATATAACTGAATGCTTAAAGGTGTTAAGTCCGCTACAAAAGTGCAAAAAAGAAAATGCTCCAATATATTATATGTAAGCAATAGCGCATAAGAAATGCCCTAAGTGTTTAACCCCTGCAAAGCAATTAAATGCATAGATAAAGTCAGCTCCCGAGCAGAAATGCACTACTGTTTGCTAGCTGAACACATCTGGCCAGCCAATCATATGCGTATACTAACCAATCACCAGCTAGCCATTGCTGCCCCCTGAGCCTACATAGGTATGCTTTTTAACAAAGGGAACAAAGTAAATTTGATCGTTCATGTCAATTAAAACGTCTCTTAAAATTGTAGGCTCTGTCTGAACCATGAAAGTTTAAAAGAATATCAAAGTCAATTTTTTTTAGACTTTTTAATTTTCTTCTCTTATCAAGCTGACTTTTTTTTCTTGCTATCCTTTGTTGAAGCATACCTAATTAAGCTACACACCAATCTCTTGTCACTGGCTCACCAGATATGCTTAGCTAGCTCCCAGTAAATATATAAATGTAACCCAATTTACAAGGTTTAAACACAGTTTATATGCAAGCATTAGTACAATAGTAAAATGCCTTAATACATTATTTTCTTTTTGTTCTTTAATGTCCCTTAAATTGTGACTTCCATGTCCCTTTAATTTTAAAATAATGAATACTGTAACCAATCAGATTGCTTTGTCGTAAAATAAAATGTGTGCTCTGTCATTCTTCACAAACACAGCTCCATATTTGGGTAGTTTTTCTATCCTTCCATATTTTATTTGTATGAAAGTGTTGTTGGATGAAGTGCAGATAAAGGATGGGGAGGGAATTCTTGTTACTAATATAAACCCTAGGATTACAAAACTGTTTTCACTTATGTTTCCAAGTGAACATAAAAAAAAATCTGTTTTTCATGTGATTATGTATTAAACACATTATCAAATATCTTACCAAACGTCAATATTTAAAGTGATATGAAACCCACATTTTTTTCTTCCGGGATTTAGAAAGAGTATGCAATTTTAAACATCTTTCCAATATAATTATATTATCTAATTTGCTTCATTTTCTTGATATCCTTTGTTGAAAAGCATATCTAAATAGGCTCCGTAGCTGCTGATTGGTGGCTGCAAATAGATGCCTCATGTGATTGGCTCACCCATGTGCATTGCTATTTCTTCAACAAAGGATATCTAAAGAAGGAAGCAAATTAGATAATAAAAGTCAATTGGAATGTTGTTTAAAATTATATTCTGAATCTATCTGAATCATGCAAGAAATATTTTGGGTTTCATGTCCCTTTTACCTAAAAATAACTTATTTTGCAGTGTTTTTTGCTACCATAATGTTACATTTAGTGAGTTCATAAATTTTCTCAGTTAATTGCAGACTGTAACGTTTCTAATATGTGTTTTTCTAATATGTTTGCCAGTTATTATTTGAAAACACTAAACTAAAATATAGTATATAATAAAATAGTAAAAGACAAAACTTTTAAATGAGGTGTAAAGGATAATGCATTTGGACACCAGGAGAGATTATCATCTTGGCTGCAGAGCTTGCAATTCAATGTCAGATCAGATGCAGAAGTCCAGGGAAGAAATAGTTCTGTGAGCTCAGAGGCAGAAGTCCAGGGAAGAAATAGTTCTGTGAGCTGGCTTTGTTCACATGGTGTGGGTGTGAGCAGTAGAGGCGTGATTAGGCAGGGAGTCATGTGATTTCTCTCTTTCTGTGCTGTCCCTACCTGTCTGAGCTGGGGGGAGCTCAGTCTGGAAGAAGTCACCGGTGGAAGAGGCAAGTCAGGAGGAGAAGAGTGAGGCTGCGGATCAGCACCAGATCCCAAGAGAGGGATCAGTGTGGAAACTGATCAGATCACTCAGGGGAACTTACCACTTAATTGCACAACTAGTAGTCTGTGCCTAAGGATCACTATAGAAGAGATCACTGCTACTTATGGGAAAATGCCTGCTTACTGCTGTGCTAATGCTGCACAAATGAAAAGAAGAGGTTCCTTTGCCTGCAAGTGGCCAGGGCTGTAACCCATTCCTTCTTTTGTTTGTTATATCACTTCTAAAGCGCAGGGGGAAGGAAATCTGAGACCTACAAAAACGTTTTCTAATTCGTTGGGATCTACTCTAGGCAGGATCTAGGGATCTTAGCTATGGCTCTTTCTCAGATTCAGTGTCTGGACAATAACAATGTGAACTGGAGATCCAGTGAGTCCAAACCAGAATTTTTTTATAGTGAGGAGCAGAGGCTTGCGTTGGAAGCCCTGGTGTCCACGGGACAAGATTCTTTCTATGAAGTCATTAAAAAGGAGAATATCAGGGACTTCCTATCTGAGCTGGAACTCAGCAGGATAACTGGCACTGTGGAACCTTTTGACCCAGACTCTGGTCATCATTCTAAGATCTCAGTGGAAAAGAGTGAGAAGGAAGAAGACGACACCTCAGAAGATAATGTGGGTCATTCTTTGGAATACTGGCCAGATAAGTCAGACTGTTCCATCCCAGATCTGGACTTGGGTTGGCCGGACACTGTGGCTTACAGAGGTGTAACTAGGGCTACAGTCTACATGCAGCCACCTTTAGATGGCCAGCCCCATATTAAGGAGGTGGTCAGGAAAATGATCACCCAAGCACAGAAGGTGAGTACCCCTGACATATGG